>NW_022111321.1:4143821-4144840 GCF_000313985.2 Echinops telfairi | reverse complement strand
TTCGCACCTGCCAGTCAGGAGGTGGCCCTGTTAGATCTCTCAGGGGAGAGAGATTCCTTGGTCCTTGGCTCTAAAAGAATTTGTGCCGAAGCCTGGTTTGTGATCCCAGTGGGTTTACAGAGAATAGAAGCAGTTTCAGGTTCTACAGTAAATGGACCACAAGCCAGGCCGAGTCCCTGGCACAGTTGCGGGACTGCAGCCTGGCTGTGCTATATTGTGTAGCAGCCGCTGGGAAAGAGCACCCAGAGCAAAACTTCTGGCTTTTTCAGGCGCCCCATTGGGAAGCGTGGTAGACAATACTGGTCAACTCCATTGGCTGAATAAAATTCACCTGGCTTAGATGGGCCAATCCAGGTGTAACGCCCACCTAGGTGTACCATCCCTTCCTGGCCAGAAGCTCGAACCTCTGAGCATGCGTAATGGATGCCCAAGTCCCTACCCTAGCTACCTAACAGCCTGGTAACCCTGAGAGGCATCCTGGCCAGAGCTAGAGGCCCAGTGGTAGAGTCCTGGACTCTCTGGAAGAGGAAGGTTCCCTGGCGCAGACCTGCGGCTTTCGCCCAGCAGACAGCGGATCAGAGAGAGACACAATGGAAGCCCAGGAGGGGGAGGGGGGCCTGGCTTTATGGCCGGTAAAAATGGAGGCTGGGCAGGCCTTTGTTCAGGGTGAGAGGAAGGGGAAGCAGACCATTTTAGAGAAAGCACTGCAGAGCCGCAAACGCAAAACACACAAACAGGTAGAAAGGCTCAGACACACCCTCTGTGTTCCAGTCCAGGCAGAAGGTGCAGTGACTGCTTGGCCTGGTGCTAGGAGTCCTGTTATCAGCAGGAATCCCAGGAGGTAAACACAGAGACAAAAGGCTGGAGGCCACATGAGAGAAGACAGACACAGAGAAAAGATGGACACGAAAAACGCCTTATGGTTGCAACCCTTTTGGGGAAAGGCAGATATTTCCAGCTCTCTTGGTACGAGGGTTGCAGAATAAACCCCTGCAGCGGCACCACGCTCAGCTTCCTAG
>NW_022111321.1:4140811-4143499 GCF_000313985.2 Echinops telfairi | reverse complement strand
GAGAGCAGAAACAGAAATAGCTTTATTAGGGGGAGCTCCCGGACGAGGTTCTGTGACCTTGGCCAACAGGTCAGGGAAATCATGCTCAGCAGCTAGGGGCTCGGGTTTTTAAAGGGGTGGTGAGGAATGTATGGTAATTATGGCAATTAGCATATGGGGTCTGGACACTCTAAGAATTGCTTGTGGACTCCTTGCGGCTTCCTTCAAACCCGGAACACCTGGTTTCACTGGCTATCTGATCTGGCAGTTAGCTTATCAGGCGCTGTCTGCTACTGACCTTTGGGATGTGCAAGGAAGCATGTGCAGGGCCCAGACCTGCTTCAGCCTAGTCCAAACAGGGCTGTCTAGTTCGGACCCGGCCCAAACAAGATGGATTGACACAGTCCTGTAACAATGGGCTAAAGCATAGAACATGTGGGAGGATGGGGAAGGATCAAGTAGAGTTTCGTTCTGTTGTGCATGGGGTTCCTGTGGGTTGAAATAGCACCTGACGACCACCACCACAGCAGTGGTCCCAACAGTGGACTGGAACGTGCCAACAATCGTGGGGATGGTGGTACAAGAGTGGGGGGTGTTTTCTTCAGTGGTTCCTGGGGCCACCAGGAGCTGGAACAGACTCCAAGGGAACTAGCAACCACAATAACTGAAAAGCTCGTGCCTTCAGTGGCTAGGAGCCACGTGGAAATAGAGGCTCCTGGTCTCCCAGTCAGTCCTGGAGGTGTCAGGTCTAGAGGCCATCAGCCTTCTGTGCTCCATGCAGAAGAGTCTCTGGAGAGACCTGGTTGACGTACCTCCATGGCTGTCATAAAAATGGATACTTCCTTCCTGTCTATTTCCCACCCCACCCTGCTTTCCTCCCCAAAACAACAACAACACTCTCTGAACACAGCAGGTGGTAGATTGCTCATACCTAAAGAAAACATTTGACGGCTATGAATATTTGCTGACTACCTGAGGTCATGTGATTTATTTTTTCCATTTCTAATGTGATATCGCTGTTGCGTGCTGGAGAGTCAGTTCCAAACTCAAAGGGAACCCACAGCACAGACTAGAACTTCCCACAGGGTTTCATAGCCTGCGATCTTTACTGGTTGCGGCTATCTGGGGTGGAAATGCACACATTCTCAGTGGTGGGGAGGAGGAGACTCAATCTAACTGCTCCAAAGCGCTAGAGCACACTGCTGGTTGAGCAGCAACAGGCTCTCTTTATGCCATGGTCCCTGTGTGCCCCCTGGTGGGATAAAATAGTAAAGAGCCTTGGACAGTAGTTACTAGGTAAGCAAGGGAGCAGGGCGTACAGACCCGTCTGGCCTATGGGAGGCACCGTCTGTGGCTTTTTACACACCCGTTGGTCTGGTGGTGGGGTTCTGCAGCATCGGGGACTTTGCAGGAAATAAACACCAATGGCAACATCAGTGCAGAAACAAAACCCCAAACCAGGATGTACACAGGGCCTTGCCTCCAAAGGCTTGCTACAAATAAGAACTCTGAGAGAAGAGGGGTGTGTCAGGTTTTGCTAGCAAGAAAACTGGAGGGCAAGCTCCAGCTCCACGATTTATTCATCTCATGAGCTTCGGAACCTCAAATTCATAATGTTATCGCCTACACACGGCAATTACACTGCCTTGTTCGTCGAGGGTCACTATGGGCAGAGCCGACAGGGCGGCACCTAACAAGAATCAATATGTCATCAGTCGTTGTGCAAATCAACAGGGCTCCTGTGTGTACAGTGCTTGGGGTGGTGCCCAGAACGAGCCACCACCACCCCACCCTCCTGTCCACAACTGGCCCATGGTGAGTGCAAGGCCACCGGCACCCAGACAAAACTCTCCAGTAGGAAAAGCGTTTTCTGCGCCCTTTCTCCCCTTCACTGGTACTGGGCCTGGGGGTGGGTGTCTCTTCACCTTGTAGGTGCTCATTTCTGCCCTCCCCAGCCGTAGCCCGCCTGGAACCTTGCCTCTGCAGGAAGCATTAGGAACCCTGACTTTGTCACCATCCGAAGACCTTTTATGTGGAAAAGAGGTCCAAGTGATCACGGAAGCCAGACTTGCTCGAGTCGCAGATGCTGGAGAAGCCCCCGAACCACTTGTCTTTGGATATTCTTTAAACCTTCACACAAAGACAAAACCAAACCCCAACGCCTTCCTTAAACCAAATGGCAGTTGGGTTTCATTAGCAAACGAATGTTTGTCGTGAGCGCTGTGCTGATTTAAAGCACGATGCACAGCATCTCTGGAGGGTGAGATGGGACGCCTGGGAGGCAGCGGGTTTAAGTTAACGGTGAAGGACGGTTCAGAAGAAGGGTAAGGACGGGTGCACAAGTTGAAACTGTAATCTGGGCCCTGAGTTGTACACGCAGAAACTCTTTGGTGTCTGTCTGGTTGGGTATATTTTCAACACCCCCACCCCCACCCCCAAAGTTCTTTTAGATGCAGCCATTCTCTTCACATCCCAGTGTGGAGAGGAGGAGGTTACGAAGAGGAACCAACAAAGGAGACTGAGGATGATCAGTCAGGGCGATAGGAGAGAAACCAACGTATTAACCGAGGGGCCAAGTAAAGGCCGTTTCAATGTGGGAAACAGTATGGCACTCGCTTAAAGGACGGCAAGGGAAATAGCATGTGACCTCGCAATCCCTGCCCTCAGTAGATAGCCCAGAGAACAAGAGCTGTGACACAGACGGATGTC
>NW_022111321.1:4137484-4139037 GCF_000313985.2 Echinops telfairi | reverse complement strand
TTATCTGCCATCAAAACGCCAGGCAAACAAGCCCACTCCACATACCACACTGAGAACGTACATCACATACCCAAGTCTTCAAAACAAAGTACTATCCTCTTTTCGGATCTGCTTTGTGTGGAGCTGTGTGGGTAGTGGTGCTCTCAGAAATCAGAACAAAACTCAAACCCTGCCCAGGCACAGCCTCGAGCTTCTGGCAAATTTGCACAAACCACGCCCACTGGTCCTCGGAGTCTTCTTCCCAGGAAACCAATGGTCCCTCCCCTCACAGGTAGAAGAGGGAATGGGCCAGTTCCAAGCTTGGTTCTTTGTGAATGCTTTGCGCCACCAGAAAGGTCAGCTTGTGAGCATACTGGCAAGGGGCTGGGATCCGGATTACGCCCTGCGGAGGACACGGTATTGAGAAAAATCACAAGGATGACTGGGTCTTCAGACAAAGTGGACTCTTATTTTTTGTTTCTCTTTTCAGAATGAAGTACAATAGAGAACGAATAAACCCAACCAAAGAGATAGCCTCCCTCCACCACTGAAAATGTAAACTCACTCTTTGAGAGAAAGAGGGGGCTTTCTACTCCCAGCAAGAGTCTTGTCGACTCCCAGGGGCAGGTCTACCCATTCCTGTAGGGTTGTTATGCGTTATCCACTCGATGGCATGAGTTTGGGGGTTTTTTGTTTGGCTAAGATGGGGTGTTGTGGGGACCGGTCTGGCTCCACCATGCTGGAAGTCACCACACGTAGGGCCCATCTAGGTTTCCTAAGAGGTTCAGAGCCAGCCTTGGCCTTGGCCTTTGACACGAGGTCCTGATCTGGTTCAGCAGACACAAAACCAACCCATGCTGGTTAGTGCTTTGCGACCACCTACAGCATCCAACTTGGCTTCCACTTCCTCACCTGCGGTATGGAATGCTACTCACTGCACTGAGTTCCCGCCCGACTTGCACAAGATCGTGTATGTAAGACCCCTGTGCTGCTGCTGTTCACTGCTGTCGAGTAGATTCCAGCTCTTGACAACCCTGTGTGCAGAGCGGAGCTGCTCCCTGGGGCTGCCAAGGCACTGACTTTCAGCAGCAGCTGACCATCCTGGGGGAGGTGAAGATGCCCTCCCTACCTTTTGACTAGAGCCAGGCACGTAACCTTCTTCACTATGCTCAAAGTCCCCTGGAAATGATAACATATTAACAAATCTACATATATGACCATAGCTACTGCTATTTGGTATCCATCATGGATGGAACCCTTGTGGGCTCAAGGGGTCATTCATTCACTTTCGATTCTCTCTGGTGAATAGCCAGGCCTGGGGCTAGGCCCAGGATGCAAGGGAGAGTGGGGTGAGAAGGGACAGCATTATACGGCTTGCACTTACCGGCCAGTTATAGTACAGGTGGCACAGTTTGAATGTAAGTCTCTGCATATGGTCTGGCTTCAAGCCGTTGTCATCATAAATGACATTATAGTAGGTGGGATTGACAGTTCCCTGATGGGCCACCTGGCTGATCAAGTAGAAGTCATACCTGGTGGGATGATGGAGGAGGAGAGGAGGGAATGGAGGAAAG
>NW_022111321.1:4126629-4136903 GCF_000313985.2 Echinops telfairi | reverse complement strand
TGTATGTTTCATCGGTGCTATACTGCACCCGGCTGGCTCGCCTCTTCCTTGTGACCCTTCTGAACTTGAACTCATTTTCTAACGGTACTTGCCAAGCAGGACGGGTTGCTTCTGAATCCACGACAGTGCCTAGTGGTGGGTTCTGCAAAGTGTGGTTCCTCTCTGTAAAGAACCGTGGTATGCACTTCTTCCTCACCACAATCACCGAGAGTCTAGAGCTTGGGGCAGGAGAAGTCGCACATAAGATTAGAAGCCACACCACATCCTGCCATTTCTAGTTATCAGTTTTTTCAGTAAGCTCTTTAATGAAATAGAAAAAATTTAAAGACCTGTAAGAAAAGATGCAAAATTACTCATAATTCTTCTTCTCCCAGATATATATAGAATTTTTTTAAACTTAGGGATTTTCCTCATTTGTTAGGAAAGACTTGAAACCATCATGGGCCTGATTGTATCGTTTGAATGGGGGAGATGAGAGACAGTTCATGGGCTTCCATGAATACTTCTGAGGAGATTTCCACAGCTGACCATGGAGAAGTCTTGTTTCATTTGCCATTAGGATAGTCACTCTATTTCCACTTTCATTTTTCCTTTCAACTTTACTTCTGGGTAGCGGTAGAAGAATCACTATTTCCCCTGACTTCTCAAATCCTCCCTCTTGAATTACACAACACCTGCCTGGCTGGGTGAAGGAATGGACCCAAATGTACACGTTGGCTAAGTGATGAGTCACCTGGTCTTACAAGTTAGCATTTGGAAAAGTCATGGCCAAAATCAAATGCCAAGCGGGCTTCAAGAAGTTGGTAAACACATAGAAATGAAAGATAAGCCAATGTAACAGAACAGAAAACCCAGAAATAGGTACATCCACTTACAGGGAACTGATCTTCAACAGAGGACAAAGAAACATTATTTGGGAAAGAGCAAGTCTCTTCAACAAATGGTGCTGGCAAAACTGGGTCTCCAGGAGAAGAATGAAACAGGACTCATACCTCACCCGCCTCACATACAAAACCATCTGAAGATGGATCAAAGACCTCAGTGCAAATCCTAGAGCTATAAAGATCAATGGAAAAACAGGGAAAAACTTCAGGGCAGACACATACTATCTAATGCAATCAAGGAAATGCACACAGAGGACAAGTCGACTGAAAATAAGACTCCTGTGTGTATCTAAAAGGTAAAAAACGAGCCCACAGACTGGATAAAAATTTTAGCAACAACACAATGGATATGATAATACTCTCAGAAATCTATAAAATAATTGCAAAAAGTGATATGTAGATCATTGTGATTGGTTCCCCCTTTATCCTCCCACCTTACCCTTACCCTCCTGGTATGGTTACTCTCATTATTGGTCCCCAGGGGCTTATCTGTCCTGGATTCCCTGTGTTTCCAGCTCTTATCTGTACCAGTGGACATGCTCTGGGCTATCCAGATTGTAAGGTAGAATTGGGGTCATGTTAGTGGGGAAAGGAAGCATTAAAGGACAAGAGGAAAGTTATATGTTTCATTGGTGCTATACTGCACCCTGACTGGCTCGTTTCTTCCTTGTGACCCTTCTGTAAGGGGAGGTCTAATTGTCTACAGAAGGGGTTTGGGTGTCCACTTCACACTCCCCCTCATTCACATTGGTAAGATTTTTTTGGTTCTGGGTCTTTGATGCCTGATACCTGATCCCATAGACACCTCATGATCACACAGGCTGCTGTGCTTCTTCCATGTGGGTTTTGTTGCTTCTCAGCTAGATGGACACTTATTTATCTTGAAGCCTTTAAGACCACAGATGGTATATCTTTTGATAGCCAGGTACCATCAGCTTTCTTCACCACATTTCATATGCACCCATTTTGTCTTCAGTGATCTTGTCAGGGAAGGTGACCATCACAGAATGCCAGATTATTAGAACAAAATGTTCTTGCATTGAGGCAGTATTTGAGTAGAGGTCCAATGTCCATCTGCTGCCATAATACTCAACAAATAAATATATATGCATAAACCTATTTCCCTATCATTATATATGTTTACATATGTACATGCCTGTATTTAGACCTCTATAGATGCCCTTTGCCTCCTAGTTCTTTCCTCTATTTCCTTTTACTTTCCACTTGTCCCACTATCATCTTCGGCCTTCATTCAGATTTCAGTAATTCCTCTCAGCTACACTGCCCTTGATCAAGCCCCACCAAGCATCCTATGCCCTCCTTGCCATCGATTTTAGATTGCTTGTTGGTCCCTTGTCCCTGGGTTTGTTGGAACACCCCTTCTTTTCCCCTGCCTCCCCCTCTCCCTCCCCCCACCCGCAGAACCACTGGTCCAGTTGTTTTCTCCTCCAGATTGTTTATACTGCCCATCTTATCTAGATAGATAGATATGCAGAGACAATAATAAGCACAACAACTAGACAGAGCAAAATAACACAACGAAAGAAAACAAAAAACCAACAACAAAAAAATGAAAAGCCTATGAATAGTTCCAGGTCTGTGTTTTGACCTTTAGGAGTGTTTCCCAAGGATTGTAAATAATAAAACCCAAGATCAGAGGAGGGAATTATATGAGAGTTTATATCCTGAGCACCCAGTCCGCAGAAGGCTACGGATGGTAGTGAAAGCCCAAAATCCATTGCAGAGCCCTTACACAGAGTAAGCCTTCAATGAACTGCGTCAGACCATTGACCAGAGATGTGAATAGTTACCCTCAGAAAGTGCATTGCAAGTGGATTACTATAGACACAGTTAGGTCAAAATGTAACAGATTAGCATTCGTTTCCCCTTTTAACCTGTTTCTAATTTGTTATACTTACTATTAACATCTGCTTTCTTTTGGGTTTGTTTTTCCCTGTGCTTACTTTTGTTGTCATTATTGATTTTCTGGGTTTTTGGTGGGCGGGTATGGCTTTCTCTATGTGAGATCTAGGAGAGGTGCTTCACAGCAATAGGAGCGAGATTAACAGCTCCTTAGGGTTATTGCAGGGGAGGTTAGGATGAAACGGGCAGCTAATAATAATGGTACAAGAATGAAGAAAATGTTCTAAAATTGACTGTGGTAGTGACTGCACAACTCTTTTGAATATATTTAATTGTATGGCTCATGCAACTGTCAAAAGAGATAATGGAATTTTTCCATGAACTTTTTTGGATACCCTTTGTATTTGCCACCATACAAGGAACTTTGAGAATGCAATGAACACTGAAAATTCACTTGAAATATTATTTTTAAAAATGAAAAATTATCACTAATGTTTCTAATATTGGAAAAATTCTTGACTTTGATATTATAGTCCTAAAAACAGAACAAAATAGAACAACAGAGAACTGATGGTACAAACAGCTGCTAATTGAAAGGCTGCTGATTCAAACCACGCAGTGGCTCTGAGGGAAAAAGACATGGCAATGCCTTCCATAACGATCACAGCCAAGAAAAACCCCACGGGACAAATCTATTATGTCACCTGGGTCCCTCTGAGCTGAAAATGACCGCTGGCACTACTCGCAGAGTACAAGAAGAGTAACCCCTCCTCATTCCTCCTGCTAAAAGCACCGCTGCGTGCCGGGATGCCAATGCAGTCACCTGACATCAGTGGACAGTGTGCTGTTTAGCACTATCAGACTCTTGAAGAAGCCCCGATGGTGTAGTGCTTACATGTGGGGCTGCCAACTGCAAGGTCAGCGGTTTGAAACCACCAGCTGCTCAATGGGAGAAAGAGGAGGCTTCTACTCCCATACAGAGCGATAATCTCAGAAACTCACAGGGGCAGGTCTACCCTGTCCTAGAGGGTTGCTCTGAGTCAGCATCAACGTGTGGCCATGAGCTTGGGTTTTGGAGTTTTGGATGCTCACTGCTCTCGACGAGCCAGGACAGAGGTTCAGCCTTAGCTCCCCCGGGGCTCCTGTCTGGGATGCTTTGCTGGATGATGGCGCCATCCTACAGGCAGAACTGTGTGCCCTGCTTGTAACAAAATGTTTTCCAAATACTTTAAGGTCCAGCCTTTAGATGATCATTCTCTGCCATTTTCCATTTCTAATTCTGCTCCCCACCGACACTTCAGAGTACGTCACAGTTAAACACCTGACAAGGGAGCAGCGCAGTGCCGGGTGTGTGACATGGTCAGATCCCCACCTGTCTCCGCCTTCACACGCCAGCTTTTCAGCACTTTCCACTTACGCACCCACACATGAGGGTCCCCAGCTGGGGCAATGCAGTTCCCTTGCTCGGCTGGTAGGTAATCGAAAGGTTAGAGGTTCCGTTCCACCCAGCGTGGCCTTGAAAGTCCTGGAAAGCTGCTTCCAAATCACTCCGTCACTGCAAGCCCAAGGGGACGCAGGTCTGCTCACACTGACCTCATGGCAGTGGGGGGTCACTGCACACCTGTGACTGAGGTCCAGAGGCTTTGTCCCGTGTGCTCATTGGACCACAGTGTCAACCCACAGCTTGTTATTCCCCCCACAGCTTGTTATTCCCCCACCCCCACCCCCCTGCCCCGTGACCTGTTATTCTGTATGAAATGCCTTCACCTGTCAGCAATCCTAGGAGCCTCTGGCTGAATCTGCTTCAGCTATCCATCAGGACCACCGCCTCTTTCGAGGGAACCCCACCCCGGCCTCACAGATCGGGTACCACCCAGGCTGGCTAGTTCATGCTAGTCTGACTGCAAGGAGCCAGATGGTACACTGGTTTCCACACTTGGGTGCTAATCCAAATGCTGCCGGCTTGAACCCGCCAGGTGCCCCTAGGAAGAAAGATGCGGCCTTCTTTTCTGTGGCTGATGGCAGCCAAGGAAACCCTGCGGGGGTCTACTCTATCCTACGGGGTCACTAGGAGGGAAGTCAACTTGACATCCCAACCACATGGGCTCCTTGGGTGGTACAGATAGTACCTGTGCTTGACGCATAACCTAGAAGTCAGAGGTCAGAGGTGCCTCAGAAGAAAGACATGGAAGTCTACTGCCAGAAAATCAGCCACCGACAAG
Organism: Echinops telfairi; assembly: GCF_000313985.2. Taxonomy (NCBI): domain Eukaryota; kingdom Metazoa; phylum Chordata; class Mammalia; order Afrosoricida; family Tenrecidae; genus Echinops; species Echinops telfairi. The sequence goes on along the minus strand of NW_022111321.1, from coordinate 4,131,934 downwards.
CCTCTGGAGTCCAGCACACTGGGCCACAGGGACTGGAAGACTCCCGGCAACCAGTTTGGATTTCGGTTTGTACCTTGACTCTCTCCAATCCCAAGGAAGTCTAACTAGTTGTGCTCCCCTGAAACAGAAAAAGCACAGCTTAACTGCCCATGCTTTTTAGAGAGGGAGAGAGAGTTGCATACTTGGATTGATCAGGTGCAGTTGAATATGCTATCCTGGAGGGGGTTTGGAAAGAGGAAGATTTAATACCTGGCACTGGAGCTGGATTCGGCCACACTGCTCAGCAGCTGGGGTACTTCGTAGTCAATCAGTGTTCGCAGCTGTCCATCCCCGACCCCGTCGCGGTACACAATGATCCGTGCCGGCACCTCATGGTTGTGCTTGTACCACTTGTTGAGCGCGCCTGCAGAATTTGGCGTTGGGAAGAGAAGGATGACTCATTCGATGCCCATGGAGAATGAATCCCCATCTATTTCAGCGTATAAATAAGCTGGTGAGTGAGGACCATGGTAAAGCAGACGGGTATTTGATCTGGGCTGTATCTTTGATCATGTGAAATGGAGTAACTGTAGGGAGCATCTCCACTAGTTGGGGAAACAAGAAGGTTCCCATGGCGTGATATATTCTTAAACTTAGCACAAGTCCTTAGTAAAATTTTATATTAAAACAATACATTAAAATTTAATTCAGGCAGTAGACATAAAAATGCCTCAAGCCAAATTAGCACTAATTTAGTTGCTTCAAGTGTCTAAATCAGCTCCGCAGATGGAGCCTGGACTGCGTTCTGTCATCTTCTTCCCTAATGAGCACAAAGAAAACAGCCCGCTGTTGCTCTGAAAACATCTCTTCCTGCTGACTCACCCACCCTCACCGATGATGCCAATGCTCAAAACACTTCCACCCACTCACACCGCAGACTGCTGAAGAAGCAGGTACCAGACAGCAACTCCTACCCAATCGAACTGTTTAATAACAACTGCTCAAAAAGAAAAAAGAGCCAACAACTCTTAAAACCACGTTTTGAAATAAAAGAACAAGAATATTGTGCAATGATTCCTCTAGAGTGTCATATTGCACAATCGTTTAAAAGAGCTATCTAAGAAATTCATTTTAGTTAGATAGCCGCTAACCATTTAGTTAGCTAGCCAAACCAAACTTCCTGCCATAGTCGATGCCCACTCAGACAAGACAGCGGAGAACTGCCCCTATGACTCTGCAGGACTGGACCTTTTTATGGGAGGAGAAAGCCCCATCTTTCTCCTTTGGAGCAGCTGGGGATTTGGCACTGCTGACCTGGTGGTTACCAGCCAACACGTAGCCATTATGCCAACAGGGCTCCTTAAAAGATTACCATGTACATACCAACAAAACCAAACAAACTCTGCCACTGAGTCGATTCCGACTCATAGCAACCCTATAGGACAGAGTAGAACTGCCCTTGGGGGAGGGGTTCCCAGAGTCTCTCTTTATGGGAGTAGAAAACCTTGTCTTTCTCCCAAAGAGGAGCTGGTGGTTTTGAACTGCCGACCTTGCAGTTAGCAGCCCAACTCATAACCACCACGCTCCTCATATCAGGCACAGAAAAATGTAAATTCTACACAGCCCGACTACTGGCCTGAGTGGGCACAAAGCTTTGAGACTCTCCAACTGCTTGGCGGCTGACACTGTCAGGCTTGGGGAGCCTGTTCCCACCAATCGGGTCTGCTGAAAACAGGTGGACCTTCAGAGGCCTTGGAGCCTGTGGACTGGCTATATTTTCAGTACCGGTCATGAAAACTTTTAAGCAGTCTGCAACATCAGTCGTGGTTCTCTGAAGGATACAGCGGGAATACCATCTAAAGTAAGCAGAAGGTAAAAGTAAACTTCCACACCAGGCACACGGGCTCTTGTTCAATGAAGAAATAGACATTGTGTACATAATGAACGTTCGTGATTTTGTACATGCTATATGAACAAGACTGTAATTTAAAAGCCCCCCATCCGCCTAAAAAAGGAAAATGTATTAAAAAGCACAGCTAAAGCATATGGTTGGCCTTAGACCTCTGTAGACATCTGCATTCACATCCTGGCTGGTCTAGTAATCCGCTGCAGGACTTGGCAAGGACCCTTTGGTGACACCGTGGTGAAGCCCTCACTGTTGACCCAAAACAGGTCTAGTTGGAACCCACCGCACCCATAGCTGTGCGAGGAGAAAGACGTGACACTCCGGTGCGGTGGAGATGACAGCGTTGGACCCTCCGCGGGCAGTGCCACTCTGTCCTGGGGCGTCGGAATCAATTCCACAGCGATGTGGCTATGTGAAACTAAGCCTCAGATTCCTCAGCCAATGGATGTTTGACTCTACAGGTTTTCAGAGTCAAGCAGATGCTTCCCACTTTCTAGTGCTTCTGCACAGAGATTGAATGAGCAGAGTTTGGATACCCATGGAGTGGATCTCTACCTGACAGTCAGTGACTTGTCACTGGAACCTTTCTTTCTATGGTTGGCTTTAATTTTAGGGATGGATATAAAGTTGCAGTTTCCATAATTCCAGGTAGATATTTGATGGGCCACATCAGTTTATGGACAGCTTAAGTGTGGGAAGAAAACATTTTGCAAACAACTTCTACAACCTCAAGCCACAGTAAATGCACTGCTATCACGCTAATTGCAACTCATAGCGACCTCTAGGGCAGAACTCCCTGTGGGTTTCCCAGACCGTAGTCTGTACGGTAGAAAGGTGGTGAGAGAGAGGAAACCCTCAACAAGATGGACTGACACGGTGGCTGCAGCAATGGGCTCAAACACAGGAACACTGGTAAGGATGGTGCAAGCAGTGTTTGTTCTTCTGTACATTGGGTCATTATGAGTGGAGCCGACTCAGCACCACCAAACAACAGCAGTCATTAAAAATACAACAGGCACTGGGCCAATAGCTTGCTCTAATGAATGTGTAAGGAAAGTTTTTAATGAGGTTACATATTTTCCCAGTATTATAAAAATGCTTTTTTATAATTTATGACCTGAAGTGTTGGTATTTAAAACAACTGGTTAAAGCACAATTAACAGTCTCAATAATTGAAGAACACATCAGGGTGATTTTCATCCTACCTGGTAATTCTGGGGTTAATGCTGGCCACGCATCCAACCACCACTATCCCTTTGTTCTGAGCATCCTTACAGACATCAATGCCGACCACCATCAGGGACTTTAACTGTAACATTGAATGGTTCGGATTTTAATGGGATAAGGTTGCATTTCTTCAAACAATGATTTCACGTTCAGTTTTCCAAAACTGTCCCTAGGTAATAAGTTATTTAAGTGAAGCTAGGTATCAGGGAACCCTGATCGTGTAGTGGGTTACATGTTGCACTAAACCACAAGATTGGTAGTTCAAATCTACCAGCTGCTCCCCGAGAGAAAGAAAGGAAGCGTTTCAGTCTGGGAAACCCACAGTTCTACCCTGTCCTGCAGGGCCGCTCTGAGTCAGAACCAGCTGAGGGGCAGTGAGTTTGGGGTTTTGGATGTATCACAGGAGATCGCAGTCTGGATCAGGCAGATGATTTCATCCAAAACCAGAAACACTTAAAGACCGAGGGAAGAATGAATTACTCAAGAGACTTCCTGAGCCCAAACAGTCATCCATCCTCTGTGGGACTGGACAAGGGACACAGAGTGCTAAAGAGAAGCTGGGACAATGGCTAGCCCATGTATCCTTGCTTTTGGACTGAAGGAATCTGACAAGAACTTCCATTGATTGCTAAGGAATTCTTGCCAGGCCCATGGGCTGCACACTCACTCACCGGGTTCACCTCATTTCCCACTCGCCTCCTTTCCAGCCACCGGGGCTACCCTTCAGGAGGTGGAAGAGGATTTACTCAGTTACCCCCTCAGTTTGGCAGTTCAGACCATCGGCCATGCCAGCACCCCAGTCTCTGCGGAGGCCCCACCCAGGGTGCGGGGCTGCACTGAGATCAAGCACCAGCAGGTCGAAGGGGGCACAGTGGGGGCCCCGGGACTCAGACTTTAAAGCAGTGGCTGGGAGGGCCAGATCAAGTCCTTCCGAGTGTCTGCCCAGCTAAGTTCTCTTTTACAAAGTACTCGATGTGTCCAGTTGAACGGAAGCCCTTTGAGGACAAGGGCTGTCCTTCCCCTTCTTTTGGGTCCCTGTCCCCACAGTGGGTTGAACAATAGAGCAAACACACCATGAAGGAACAAAACAAATAACGCTGGGGTCATATGAAAATCTTCTACTTTGACTTTTTTTTTTTTCTAATTTAAGGAATTGATTGATGAAGCCAGAAAGGGTGAGAGAAGCCTCACAGGTATCTCCACGGCCCACAGCTCGCCTCCCAGTTTGCAGGTGACTTGCATGGCAATCTTGGTGGCCAGACTCATCATGATCCCCTGCTTATTCAGCGTCCGGGTGAGCACGCACTGGCTCGGCATTGGGCAGTCCGAGCTCAAGTACTTCTTAATGACATCGTAGTAGCTCTTCTGGTTAGACGACAGAATGCACATCACCTAAAAAACAACACACACACAACACACACACACACACACACACACACCCCAGGCAGAGAGGAAATCCAGTTACTGATACACAACAGCAACTTTCAATCATGATGATGAGGAATGCATGCGTTCTCCAAACATCTTTTGCTTCTAGGTTCCCAAGAACAGTAGGGAAGGAAAACATTTTTTGTGTCCCCCAAGTTCTCATGTGGGGCCTTTCTGGAGCCCAGCGAGGTGGGTGGCAGACAGAGCAGTGACCCGGCCAAGAGAGGATGGTTTCCCACCAGGGGAGGGAGCAACCAAGCAAAGATATGGAGGCCACAGGGGCCCGAGTCTCTGTGTGCCTCAGAAGGGAGGTGCACATCTGAAAAAGGGGGGGCGTTTGATTTGGAAATGGAAATCCAAGCACATTTCCAATTATCTAAAATTACCTACCGCACTCTTCCTTCTCACTGCCATCAATTCGGTGCCCACTCACAGTGGACTGCCCAGGTGGGTTTCCGAGGCTGTGACCCCTTATGGGAGTGGACAGCCTTATCTTTCTCTCAGCTTGGGGTTTCGAATTGCTGACCTTGCAATTAGCAGCCCAATGCCTAGCCCACTAAGCCCCCTGTAGTTGTAGTTGTGCCCAGGCAAGGGAGTAAAAAGTTAATGGAAGGGAACAACAAGAGATCCAAAATCGGTGGTGAGGAGGGTGTAGGAGGCCTGGTAGGGCTTGATCAAGGGCAACGTAACTTAGAGGAATTACTGAAACCCAAATGAAGGCTGAGCATGATAGTGGGACAAGAGGAAAGTAAAAGGAAATAGAAG
>NW_022111321.1:4122492-4125497 GCF_000313985.2 Echinops telfairi | reverse complement strand
GTAGCAGTATTTCCTTGTTCTGCCCACTTAGAACACCTGGGGGCAGCAATCTTCCAGTAGCAAATAAACACACCTAGTGCCCAGATCTTGTTGCACATACCATTTCCTGTAAAAAGGAAGTTAACTGATTCCAGAGCTACATAGCAAAACCACAAGACAAGCTTACAAAAGTTTGTTGTGCAAGGAAATAAGGAAAGTGATCCAAGAAAAATGGGGATGTGTCAAAAAGATACAGGCACCAGCAGGAATGAGGCTTCCACTCGGAAAATCAGAGACAATAATCATCATAGAAATGGACTCTATCCCACTAAATAGAATAAGGATTCATAAGTTCATACGGATAGAAATAAATGAACAACCAAATGAGAAGAGAAGGTGCTTTTCAGTGTTGAGCAATTATTACTAAGACGATGGATTACTGTGATTGCCAAACCGCGGTTTTCTTAAATCCTTGTCACCTAATAAATGTAGAAAAAATGACTGTTAGAACTCATTGGTTTCGGCAAGAACCATCGATGAATGCTGAAACAGGTGGGTAAAAGTTTGACGAGGAACAAGATATTGTTCCGAAGCATCTCTCCTTCAAATATATTTATTCATGACAAAGAGGACAAGCGTAAACATCACAATGGAGAAACATGGCCAATGCCCCTCTCTTCAGGGAGCTCACCAGTAAGGAGATGGGCACTGCGTACCACCTGGCAGGACGTCGTCAGGGTATGGCATGCTAGCTAGGCTACTCCTGCAAGCGTCCACCATCTGAACTTCACCATAAGAAGCACGGCAAACCTGAATGGAGGGACTCTGAACAGAGTTAACTAGTCTGTATGAATCAACACTGAAAAGTCTTCAAGGTCAAAGAAAACCCGAGGAGCCATTCCAGACTGAAAAAGACACCGAAAAAAAGAAAAGAAAACACGGCAATGAACTGCAAGCTAGTCAATTCCTTCCCTCTACTGGAGTTGTGGGGACAAGTGGAAGCCTCCCAATGGGGTCCGTAGATGGGCCAGTTTATACTGTTTGGTGATTTTGACCCTGTTCTGTGGCTATGTCTGAGAACGACCTGGTTTGTAGGTCATGGGCAGTAGAATAGTCAAGGGTAATGACTACATCTGTAACTTGTTCTCTGATGACGGGGGGTGGGGTGTGTGTGTGTGTGTGTGACAAAAGGCAAGTGATGGAACGGAGAGGAAAAGCCCTGCGCTGGAACAGAAGGCCGAGGTCTGGGAGAGGAGTGAGACAATGCCAAGAAAGGGGGGTGGAAGAGAGGGGGCGGAGAGAATCTTCAGAACTGGAATGCACAATTCAACGTGAAATGATTGGTGGAATGATATCATTAGGGCTCAGACCTTAAACCCTCAACCAAGCCAGTCAGTCAGTCTGTCTGTCTGCCGATCTCTCTGCCATCTCTCTTTCTCTCCCCACCCAGCACTTTGGGAAGTGAGGCAGTTAGGGGTTTCCCACAGGGAGGAGCAGTGTAGGGGGAAATGGCACTAAGAATGATGAATCACAAGGAGAGCAAGAATTCAGAGGAAGTAGATCTTTGCGGCTCTCGGTGACTCTGGGCCATCTCAACCCTCCACAAATTGCTTGCAATAGTAGGGGTCATGATCCCCTAAGTCTTAGGTTAAAAGAAGACCCCAATAAGTTGGAAAATATGCAGATAGCCAAGAAGCTAACACAGGGGAAAAGTTTAAAATTAACATTAGAAATAGGAAAGGCAATTAAAATTATTACTGATGAAAATGCTATGATTAACTCTTTCATTCTTTGGGAAAATGCACAGTATTTTAAAAAAGATATCTTGCGAGAGATTCTTTTCAAAACTATTAGATGAACGGAAAATTGCACATAAAAACAAACAAAAAAATCATACCACACTTACCAGCTGAACATCCGGATGCACATATTGCTGGATAGCTCTTAGAAATGCAGCTGGGTTTTCTTGTACTTTTACGCTACATAAAAAAAGATTAACTTTGGAGCTGTAGCAATCCCCTTCCTTGTAGAACATAATCATGTGGCATTAGAAATAACACAGATGGATTTTCACACCAAATGAGTCATTTTAGGAATAAGTCAATAGAGAAAAAATTTAAACTTTGGGGTCCAAAATGATTTCTCCTATTAGAAGGTGTGCTGAAAATTACTTTTAAATCATATATTCACTAGCTTAAGAAATAGAAATTGGTAGAAAACAGAATTTTTTCTCAATTGAACGGAGCGCTGACTATTAGTAATCTTATGTTTTAAAATGGGGCTGAAAGAGAACTTGTGAAATTCAAAGTCTCATGATATCAAGTGCCTGGAACCAGGCATGGGTTAAGCCAGGGTTACGAGTTCATGAATACAGAATCAACACGGGGATTTTAAAATAAAATGCAATCATCATCATACTAATGAGACCACAAAGTCTAACACGACAGGCTAAGCAGCATGATTCAGAAAACATAAATTTATTCTGTCAGCTTCTCTGGAGGGTGGGGTTTGATTCCTTCATCCATCTAGGCAGCAAACCTGTATTGCCTACTCTATAACCCTGCACCCAAGAATGGACATACAAGTCTAGTTTCTTTATGAAGGAGCCCTGGAGATAGAGCTCAGCAACAAACCAAAGGGTCAGTGGATTGAACCCACCAGCCGCTGAGTGGGAGAAAGGTGTGTACTCTGCTTCCCTAAAGATGGACACATACGGTCCTTACAGGCATGTGTGCACGGCCCGCAGCAGGGCGAGCCTAGTGATGGGTGAAATGAAAGAGAGAGGAGAGAAACTAAGGGTTGGAGGAAAGGTAAACTATTGGGGCATTTGATTCATAGTGTAAAACTGTTGACTACAAAGTAGATGAAATGGAAACCCCCACTTAATTTACAAATAGAAAATTGTTATAAATAAATGAACGCCTGAATGGTCCTGACTTTTCCAATCCAGTCTCTTACGTGCGGGTTCCTCACACAACCAGGGTTTGTTTGTTTTTTTTTAAGCTAAGAGGCACTATATATATAAA
>NW_022111321.1:4106882-4121873 GCF_000313985.2 Echinops telfairi | reverse complement strand
AGGACAGAGCAGAACTGCGCCCTTGGGTTTCCAAATCTTGAAAATCCTTACGGGAACAGAGAACCTCATCTTTGTCCTGAGGAGCACCTGGCAGGATTAACTGCTGACCTCATGACCAGCAACTGAATGCCAGTCCGCTATGCCACCCGGGCTCCTGAGCTCTGTTCAGAGTCAGAATCAACTCAATGGCAGTGGGTTCTTAAATGTACTCTGTTCTATTGGGTCATTTGGAGTTGGCAGTGATGGTAGTGAGGGTTTTTGTTTAGTTTTGTTTCATGAGTCAGAATTGATTGGCTGCCAGTGAGACACAAAACCAAATTAAGATGTTAGCATAGTCTCACATTTTGGGGTAGTTCACATTAAATCCCATGGAACTTCCAGCTCTTCTCAAGCAGCTCAGAAAGCTCTCGTTGATATTTTCCTCTCTGCCGCTGTAGATAAGCAGCCATTGGTTCAAAGACGGTGCGCTCAAAACCTTGCAAGCTCGAATATCCTTGGACCAATCAGCAGCAGACCCTGGTTGACACTGAAAAGTATAATGATCATAAAATGATTGAACAAATTATTGAAAGAGGAAGTTAAGTCCTAGCAACATGCAGATGGCCCAAGTTTGCCACAATAAGAGAAGTACTGGTATTGAGTACAGTTTGCTATTCATAGACTTTAAACTGCCATTGTTGAACATCATAGGGTCTTGTGACTTTCAGAGCAATTCAGTCCTCACTGTATGCATGAGGGGTGAGGCCAAACGTGAAGTAGCTCATCCCAGGTCACTCAGACACAGGCACTGCACATCTGAACAAAATGCATGTTCTTGCCGGTTGCATTGCCTCGGGCAAGCCCCTTTACATCATGGACCTCTAATGTGTGCGATGAATGACGTCTAGTTGGAGGATCTCTGAGGATCCCGTCCAGCACTAAGAACCGATGACGTCTACCATGTGTGGCTCAGACAAGCATACTGCTCAATCTGGTCTCTTAAGAATATCTCTTTATATCTCTTGATTGTAGGCATCTCACTGCCATTTAGTTGATCCTGTAGGACATAAGCGCCCCCCAAAACCCAAACTCACTGCCATTGAGTGAATGCTGACTCGCAGTGACCATACAGGACAGGGTGGATCTGCCCCTGTGGGTTTCTGAGACTAACTCTTTACAGGAGTAGGAAGCCAGCCTCACTTTCTCCCACAGCCACAGAGTGGCTGGTGGTTTTGAAATGCTGACCTTAAAGTTGGCAGTCCAATATGTCACCCACTACGCCACCAGGGCATCCAGGTATCTCACGTAGAAAATGCATATTATTGATACTCCAGGTATCAGTAATAACCCTACAAGACAGTTAAGAACATACGGAGGGGCTCCAAAGAGCATTGGGGGAAATTCCATTATCTTTTAATGTCTTTTTTCCACAAAGTTTTTAAAGCAGCCTTGGATGTTAGGCTCAGACAGGCTATGTCTAGGAGCAGAAATGAAGCCAAGACTCAGGTTTCTTTCTCATTCTTGGATGGTCTTTAGTGCAGAAGAAAAGACAAAAGCAAGTTCCCTTCACGGAAGAAAGGGCCGGGAGCTTTTGCACATGCCATCAGCTACTGCTCATGGGTTAAAAACAAAGGAAAATGTCTTTGATGTGGCAAACCAGGAAGAGCCACTGTTAGAATTAAGGGTATCATACCGCAGTCTCCATCTATCGCTACTCAACATGCTATATATGGGCCCCTGGACCCCACGGACTCCATGAGCCTGCGCGGAAGTTTGTGAGAAAAGCAGAGTCCTGTGGCCCATCTCAGACAAATGCCCTGTGTGAATTTGTATTTAAAAAGCATTCCAATCCCTTTGTTTCCCTGACTGGGGCCTGTGGCTGAGAGAAGTCAGGTAGCACAGTCACAGGCTTAGAATGCTGGTCTGCCAGCGCAGCCACTTCCACCAAGTGCCCTCCCCTGCCGCCGCCTACCCTCCTGATGCCTCGCCTTGGGGTGGCCCAGAGGGGAGGGGGCCTGAGCCTGAGGACACAGAGGGGAGTAGCCCTCCACACCGAGGACCAGGACCGTCTGAAGCTCGGGACCTTTCCTTTCCATTGTAGCCAGTAGGAGAGTCATAGCTCTCTCGCCTACATGCTGTCATTTCAGGGACAGCGGGAGATCCAGGACAATGTCCCAAGGATACCCTGAGGTCAATGACTGTAGTTGGCATAATTCCTAGGATCCAGTTTCAGAAAAGCAGAATTGGCCAAGAAGTTAATGACATGGTCACCACTGGTATCCACCACTACCTCTAGGGACATGTTCTCCCATTTTTAAAAAAAGCATTTCATTGGGGGGCTCTTACAGCTCTTATAACTTTCCATACATCGATTATATCAAGCATATTTGTACATATGTTGCCATCATAATTTCCAAAATATTTTCTACTTGGTATAAGCTCCTCTATTCCCCATCCCACCAGTGTGAATCCTTGATCAATTGTATATTGTTATTAATATTTCATATCTTACACTGTGCGTTGTCTACCTTCACCCACATTTCTGTTATTCTGTTCTCCCATGTTAATGCCCCTGCCTTATGAGAGTATCCCTGATGATGTAGTGGGCTACAAGTTGGGCTGTTAACCACAACATCAGCAGTTCAAACCAACCAGCCTCTCTGAGGGAGAAATAAGAGCCTTGCTACCCCCCTAAGGTGTACAGCCTCGGACACCCACAGGTGCCCTTCACCTCTGTCCCATCAGGTTGCTATGTATCAGAATTGGCTTGAAGGCAGTAAGTTTGAGCTTTTTCCATATGAGATTTATTTCAACCTGTGCACCCCCCACCAAAAAAAAAGAGCAGCCGAAACACTGACAAATATAATTCACTTACAGAGATAATGAAGCAGATAGTTTTAACAATGTCAAGTCCCACATCTTATGGAGTTCCTGTTAGTGAACCTCTGACCAAGTTCCTAAGAGGGATCTATTTTTAGCACTTAAAAAGTTTGTGTGTTTTTCCCAAAAGTAGTTTTCTATCAGTTCTCTAATCATTTTTGTTACTTAAACTATCAAAAAGAAAAGATGGGGGAAATACCTATTTTTGTCACTAGGACAGATTTGTCATTCAGGTGTGTTCATTTAAACATGCTTGGTGTGCTGTACCAACTAAAGGCAAGAAGAGAGCGGTTATAAATGACATAAAGCCTAACCGGCTCCAGAACAGGTAACGCAAGCGACAAGCAGCAAAGCAGCGCCTACTTTTCCCATAAAACGGGTCCATTTCTTCAACTGGAGCTGGCAAGAGGCTGTGCCTGGGGTTTTAGCATGGCTGTCTCTACAAGTGCTATGTCTGAGGTGAGTTCTGTGTGAATTTCGTCATTTTTTATGCCAACTGAGCAACACCTGGCATATGAAAGATTAGCAGGCAGTGAAACTGAAAAACCAAACCTGGTATCGAGAAACAGGGTCAATTAGGGGCCTCCACTAGTCGACAGAAGCTTCTCGTGCCCTGTGGCTCTTACAGAACATCAGAGCCACACGATGGTTTGAAGGATCATTCTCTAACCCTTTAGACCCACCCCAAACTGCCGAGCCACATGTGGCAGCGGGATGTGACACGGGCCAGAGGTCACCCAAGCCCATTCTGAAAAGGAAATCGCAGTGGCAGGCTTAGGACAGGGAGAGAGGAAACCGAATGAGGATCACAGGCCCGCCCGTCACTCTGGAAGGCGCCCTGCTGCCGCAAAGGTAAGCATTAGACTGCTCACCACACCGCTGGCGGTTTGGAATCTGCCCGGTGGCTCTAAGGTAGGAAGAGCCGGCCACGCGCTGCTGTGAAGATTTCAGCCTAGGACATTTCTGTGGAGGCAGGGCTACTCGGTCAGCCGGGATCTCTGTGAGTCGGAATGAACTTGACAGCCCGCAAAAACAGCCTACTGCTCACCCAGCCGTCCACTGGGCTCGCCGTCGTGAAAAGTAGTAAGTGCAGTGCTTACCACGTGGTCTTGCATCAGCACTTTCTCTGAAGGCGCCACGCGGCCCGTGAGCGACATCTGGTGTCCGAAGTGCAGTCCCCAGGTCTCCAGCTCGAAGCGTGCATCCCTGTTTCTGTTGAGAGAGGTGAGTGTTGAATCATTAATGCGCTGATTTTGTAGAGTTGGAATCATTAGAGATCCAATTAGACGAACACAAACCCACTGCCATCGAGGTAATTCTGATTCATAGCCAACCTATAGGACAGGGCAGAACTGCCCCTGTGGGTTTCCGAGACTGTCACTCCTTACAGGAATAGAAAACTTCATCCCTCTCCCATGGAGCCGTTTGTGGTTTTGAACAGCTGACCTTGCAGATCTCAGCTCAACGTGTAACCACTACTCCACTAGGGCTCCTCTCTGAATTGTACATTACTAGATTAGTTAGGGATTATTCTTTTTCTCCCCACCCACACCCCCCAGTTCCTGGCTTCTATTTCTTCCCCTTATTTTCCTACTCTTCGGCACAACCATAAAGCAATTCTCTATTGTTATTTGCACCATGTCTTTTGTGACTAGGACAATATGATGCTCAAAAGGATCATGGGAAGATGGCGCCCAATCAGACCATTGCAAGAATGGGAAAAGGTGGCCACACAACATGGTTACAAAAATGGACCATGGAAACGAAGTGAACTGGATTTATGTCTTAGCTTTAACACTTAATATGTGTGTGACACTGAGCAAAATATTGAATCTTTTTAAGCTTTGAGCTCTTTATGGGTAAAAAAATGTAAGCATAGTACAAGCAATTGCCTCAAAGAGTTCACTGAATGGCAAAATACGAGGGGTTAGCACAGTGCATATAGTACAGGCAAAGTGACCAATCAGTGAGAGACCGTCGCCCCTGTTAATGAACGTGTTGAGATAAAGAGTGTCTTAAAGCTTCTGGATGTGAAGGTCCAAATTATTACCATGCCAACGTGCGTCATGAGCCATATTCCAAGTACCTGATAGCCATAGGGGACAAACAGCCACAGGACGGGGCCCTGCAGGTCGGTCAGACCCGGGGGAGCTCCAGTCTCCCATCACAGTGGGACAAAGTGTTGGGTAGCACAGTGGGGCCAGGGACAAGTCTGAGAATCAGACAGGCTGACGCACAGGCGCGCAGATCCCCTGTCAAATGCAGAGTGAGGTTTTCCTCCCGTTCAGGGTGCTGAGGCCAGGTTAAGACAGCATTCCTGATTCTGGGCACGAGGGAACTGCAATGTTTGTTGTTTTCTTCTTTTGTTCTACTATTTTTTTCTCCATTCAAAATATTCTCCAGAACCTCAATGCCATAGTACGCAGATATCGGGAGAGCTGTGTCAAGACGGAGGTACTCTTAACCGGCATGACCTCCTACCCTCCACCCACTAGCCCTGAGCGAAACACTGCTCAAACACCCCTCGCTCGGGGTCAGCGAGAATGAGAGGGTCCCATGCAGGACACAGTGAGACCATGCCTGCACAACCACTGCCAAGGGGTCACTGGGGGCACCAGGACCCAGGGGACCCCATGAGCATCAGAGTGCGCCTGCACCACAGGGCTTCCAGTGGCTGGGTTGGCAGAAGTAGACTGCCAGGCCTTTCTTCCAGGGCACTCCTGGGTGCGCTCAAACCTCAAACCTCAAACCTTTCGCTTAGCAACTGAGTGTGTTCACCATTTATTTGTACTCCTCAGGGAGCAATGTGCCTAAAGAAATTTCCCAGGATGGAATCTTTACATGAACGGGGGCCACATCTTTCTCCCACGAAGTGGTGGCTGGGTTGGAACTGACCACCTTTAGGTTAGTAGCCTAGTGCTTTCAGTGGGGCGTCCTGTCTATAAAGGGACTTCAAAAATCCCCCGTTATCGTTTAATGCCATGCTTCCATGAGCTCTTTGAAGTCGCCTCGGAGAACACACAGTTCTGTCGCCTGGGCCGGAACCTATGTGCACACCACTCCCAGAAGGGACTCTGGCCCGCCAGAAAGAGCGAACGCACACCAACCTCACTGCCACTGGGTCGATTCCGACTCACAGTGACCCGCGGCACAAGGCAGAACGGCCCCTATGGGCTTCCCAGACGGGAACTCTTCGCGGGACTAGAAAGCCTCCTCTTTCTCCCACCACAGTACCTTTGAATATCGTCGGCAAGCCTGGCCAGCCGCTGCTGCCTGCCCAAAGGGCTGAGACAAGTCACCTCAGACACAGCCTTCATCAGCTGGAAGTCCGAGACTGCCTGCTTTGTCAGCCCTGTGAAATGCAAACAAAGGCAACGTTGCAAAAATGGACAGTCGACTCCACCCCTGCCCATCTCAGGCACCATGCAAGGGGCTTGCTCGGGCTCAGACTGATCCGTGCCACCAAAAAAATCAACTCCTTGTAAAGAAATGGCATTTTAAATGTTCCTGTAGCCATGCTGAAAAAAATCAAAACAAGAAGAAAACGGGTGAAATTATTTTAAATACGCTTTTTTTAAACCCCGTGTATCCAAACTCTTAATTCAACATACACGCAATATTTAAAATGTATGAATCTAATAGCTTCCTTTTGTTTTTCAACAGTCTTCTAAATTGACTCTACATCCCATTCCACCCTTCCGTGACACACTTCCAGAGCTCAGTGGACTCCTGCAGCTACGATATGGAACTGTGTCGATACAGAATATTAGACTTCCCACTAAGAACGAGCACCTTTCCCTCAAGGATTACATCCTTATTAAGGTTTCCAGTTGCAAAGTCGGCAGTTTGAAACTCCCAGACATTCTGGGCGCGAGAATTTCCTACTCCCGTAAAGAGCTACAGTCTCAGAAACCCACACAGCCAGTCCCACCCTGTCCTCTGGGGCCACTAGGAGTCAGAATCGACGTGGTGACCGTGAATTTGGAGCGGAAAAATAAAAACACATCATGATCGAGCCAACCCATATAAAACTGTGAGATGTAGCAAGCCCTCCCTTCTTAAACCACCTCCCCTCTCGTGGATCTACGAAACATTGCTAAACAGTTCTCCAGACAATGATTGAGATTCTACGGCATGGTGACAACTACCCTCTGAGAGTTCATGCAAAAAGAGAATGAGGATCGATATGAGACCCCCGAGGGAGGATGATTACTGGGCTGAAGTCAATCAGTCATACACCGCTTCCCATACTGGTGAAGCTCAACAAGTAGCACAGAGCAGCGTGGTTTTAGGGAAATATCTGGGGGGCCTGAGTGCAGGGGAAGAAGAAGACAGATAACTTTAACATGCCAATCGGTTTCCAAAGGGCCTTCTATTCTCCCCCTTTTCTTGAGCCATATCAGTTACTTAAAGATCCGATCTTCCCTGCGTTAATGTAATTCTCTGGCACTTAGCTAACTTCAGCAGGTTCTATCCACTGCTAAGCATACTGCGTGATCAAGAGTCTGATCATCAGAGTTATAAAACATAGCCATTACCTGTTAGAAAGCAGAGTTCCGGTATCAGGTGGACAATCCGAGCTTCAGTATTGTCATTCCTCTTGCTTTTCAACAGACTAACAAGCACAGGCTGATTTAGGTCAGATAAAGTAATATCATATTGCTGTAAACCCAAGATTAACGAGGATACATTAATATGGAAACACTACACATGGAGCATCCTGCCTTATCACCAGTAAGCAACGGTATGACATAAACAAATCTTTTCAATGACGAAAGATAATCCCACGGTAACTTAACTTTTACTTCCTTCCCAAGACTTGTCTTTTAGTTCTGAGGCTCAGCTTTAACATTTTAATGAGCATCTTTTATAATACAACACCATCTACCTTTTAAAAAATAATAAAATAGTTCCCTCCTCGCTTCTGATTCACTCTTCAGATTCAGAATAGCCTCCAGTTGGCGCCATACATATGGTGTTGATCCCATGAGGGCTGGCCAGCATTTTCTCCATCGGTTGCCGGGGCAGAGTGCCACCTGCTTGCCTGGCTCTAAGTATCTGTTGTCACTGTGATAATATCTAAGCACAATGGGAGGCAAGGTTTTACTGAATCAACCTTGAATTTCTCAAAACAGCCTGCCCGCGTTGGACTTCCAAGATAATAGAATGATGCAGGAGAGCAGCCTTGAAGCCCAGCAAGTGTGAGTTTGATTCCCAGGACTGTGACCCTGGAAAAGTTACTGAAATTCACTAAGACTCAACTTTCCCCATCTAGGCAACGAAGTTAATGGTAGTGTGGTAGTTACACAATTTCATGTCGATGGAATAACTTAAATAAGGATAAAATAGATAAGGGAACTTGACTTGTGTTAAGATTGAGTTTAGGATCTGGCTCTACGAGGTTTATACAGTTTTCTACTGCCTATTGCTTTTGATATAATGATTGGTAGAAGTGGTTATTGGGAAGTATAAATAGAGAGTTTGTAAATTCACTGTTTCAGCTATCAATTTGAATCTTTAAATGGGTTAGGACACTCCTGCAAAGGAGACTCTGAAAAGATAAGCCCCCATCAGTGCTTTGGAGTACTCAGGACTTCAAGAGACTTCCCTAGGGGACTGTTGACAGACTGAAGAAGAAGAAGAAGAAAAAAAGGAACCCTTTAGCTTTTTGAATTCTGAACTATTGGTTTGTGTCTGAAGCTGGAAAAATTTGGAGCCAAGAAGGAGCTCTCCTCTTTATGCTGAATGTTAAAGGGATCCTGCAGGCAGCCTGAAGTGCTGGCTAGGTGACCAACTGGATCCACTTGAGTGGAAGTGGGAGAAAATCAGCAATAGAGAGATGGGTTGAATCTGGCCACTGACACCTGCAGACCTGGTTCACAGGGACTAGAGGAGAAGAGGAGAGCGGGTTGGCTGGTTTGAAGTTCATGATCTAGCCCAATGGGGGTAGGGTTGTTGAGAATTTGTGATGGGGCCCATGGTCTCAAGGTGAGGTGGCCAATGGGCACCCTGGTGAGGCCAAGTGAGGCAGCCCACTTTGAGTTATCCAGAACTCAACCAGATAGAGAGAAGATTTCTGAGCCTGTGAACTGGTGCATACTGCTGCTGATTTTATGGATGCCCTGTCCTGATTTGACTTTGCTAATGAATGCTAACTCACAAGGTTCCAATTGGAATGATGATTCTTCACGTCAAAGAATATGTATGTCTTCTCACAACATTGGTTTGATGTACGTGGGCAGTATAGAAACCAGATACCCCAAATTGGGCGTATAAAGGCATGAAGTAGCTGGCTTACAAACTTTCATAAGTGGGAGATATGTTTATAGGATCATGGTGTAGGTGTTCACACGACTGCAATTGTTAAGCATAGTATATTGTTGTGTTGTTCACTTATAGATTATGCTTAAATGAGGCTGGCACGTTTTGAATTGCATGCATTTTAGTTTTATCCTATTAAATACAGATATGATTTTATTACTGCTTAGTTTAAAAATTATGTATGGCTACAGAGTTGTGTAAAGGTATCAAGGTGACAAGGGGTGGTCTGAAGTAGTTACACAATTTCATGTCAACATGATAAAAGAATTAAGGGGTGGGGTCTAGCCTGTCAATCAGGTCACAGCCTGATTGATCCCTTTTTGTGGGCCAGTGAGTAGAAAGTCTTGTGGATCTAGTGGTGGTGGAAGCATCTCAGCGCTGGTGTGGGTCTCCATGTGGCTATTTGAGCTCCACGGCTCTGGTTCCATCAGCATAGCTCCATGTGGCTTGTCAACAGGAATGTCTCACAGGGAGACAAAGCAGAGAGTCTGTGTGGGTTTGGCCTCCACTGAGCTATTTATTTCCATAGTACTGCCAAATGAGGTTATCAAGCTGCAAACTGATAACCACTCCGCAAGTTGACTGATTATGTAACACACACACACACACACACACACACACACACACACACACGCACGCATATGTGGAAATTAACACTGAATACAGAACACCAGGGGCACTAAGAACAAGGAGCGTAAGAAAGAAGAAAATGTTCTAAAATTGATTGTGGTAATGGTTGTTCAACTCGGCTGGATATGATTGAACTGTTGAATTGTATGATATGTGGATTATGTCCCAATAAAACTGTTTTAAAAACAAATTAAATAAAATTGGCGGGCGGGGGGACCGATGAAGAATTGATAGATTTGAATTATGGTGCTGGCGAAGAATATTGAAAGTACCATGGACTGAAAAAAGAACAAAGAAATCTGCTTGGTAGAAGTACAGCCCGTCAGAATGTTCCTAAGAAGCAAGAATGGTGAAAATGTGTCTCAGGTCCTTTGGACACGTTCTCAGGAGAGACGGTCCCTGGAGCAGGACATCATGATTGGTAGAGTGGAGGGTCAGTGGAACAGAGGAAGGCCTTCCACGATGGGCTCGGACAGCAACAATGACTCACTGGGGCAAGAGTTGTGAGGCTGGTGCAGGCCCCTGCAGTTTCATTCTGTCAAGTGCCGCTATGACTCAACAGCCTCTCACAACCACAACAAGGCAAGGATTCATCCCTGAAGGCATGGGGACCTTTGCCTATTCAATCATTGAGGACTGGATCCCTGGGCTGGCTGATTCAGCGACGCAATCTATGCCTAAGCAGTCAGGGGCAGTCAGGACTGACTCAACGGCACCTAACAACAGCAACGATCGAGGAAGGCTTCTCTCCACTGGGGACCTTCAAGGAAAGATGGGCACAGAACGGAGAGGGTCTAAGTCCCAGAAGCAGCTCCACTAAAGCAGGAGCATGCTCTGTTTAGCTGGAGCCCAGCCAAGAACTCTCCCCCACACACCACTGTCTCCACAGTCCTAAGGGGGCATTGTATGATCCCCTTTGGGCCAATCTTCCCAGCACTCAAAAATATGTTCCATGACATGATAGAGAAATATAAAGGTCACGATAGGGCTGTCTTCCACTTGAAAACTGGATCACGGAAAAACTTAAATGTTCTTTTTCTGGGAACAGAGAGAAGGCCACTCAAGAAACTGGCACAATAGGGCTTCTCCTAATTAAAGTATGCATGCTGTACATACTGATTATGAATGTACAGAACCATAACTCAATACCATAAAGTTCCTGGATTTTTATCATGATTCCCTTTTCAGAATGTCATATGATCTAAAGCACATCTGTTCAGAAAGAACATTTTAATTATGCAGGAAAGGAGTCCATATGTTTACTAAGCTTTGGGCCTAATAAGCAGACATTTGTGGAGCACATTATATGCACAAATGCTTTGCTAAGCACTATGGGCCAGGATTAGCCAGACTTCACCCCTGCTTTACAAGGAATGTGTGTTCTTGAAACAGATGTGATGTGTGGCACAAGTGCTTACAGAAGTGAACAGCTAAGTCTTCCGTGGTGTGACAGTGTGGTGGTTACATAATTTCATGCCAACCTGAAGATATGTAAAAGTGTAGGGGTGGTATTCACCCTGTGGGTGTGGCCGGCTCATAAAGAAGGTCCTGGAACTCCCCTTCTCTCTTTACCTTCCCCTTCCTGCTGGCAGCCCCTGGCTGCTGCCAGAGACCTGATGCTTTCACCTCCATTGGATCCACATGACTTTGCACCCACCGGTCTGTGACCTTCCTGCCTTCTGCATCAATGCATATGACTGCGTGAGTCTGAAGAAGGACTTATGGACTAGTACCGGACTTATGGACTTGAGTTGGACTAGGCTGGGCTGTTTTCTCGATATATAATTACTTCTTGATCTAAAGCTCTTTCTTATACACATATGAGTGACACTAGATGTGTTTCTCTAGTCAACCGACCTAACACAGAGAAGAAGCAAACTTAGAGAGGACTTCAGAGTGCTGTAACGTTTGACCTTGAAGCCCAGAAGGCACAGCGCGGACGACAGACTTCTAGTGCGCATGAGCCAAGGTGAAGGAGTGTCTAGTGATGAGAGTGTGAACTAAGGGAAAGCAGCTCGGGTGTGTAACAGGAACGCTTGAGGAGAAGAGGCTGCCAAGATACACTGGCATCAGACTGGGTGATTCCAGAGATGAACAGGGAAGACGGAGGAGCAGGGGGCAGGCTTTCCACTGTTTACCCAGGGCTCACAATGAGCAGGCACCTAGCTAAACGCTCCGTAGGCATCATCTCCCATAGTGCTCACCAATTCTTCACCATCGAGTCTGCTCTGACTCACTATGAGTCAGTAGAGTTGTCATTTTTAGCTGCCACTGAGTTGTTCCTGATTCATGGGGACCTCATGTACACAGAGCAGAACTGCTCTGTGGGTGTGACTTTAGGAAACAGATTGCCAGGCCTTACTTACGGGTGCCTCTTTTTTTAGTAGTTAAGTGCTTAACTGCTTATGCCACCCAGGGACTGTACAGATGACATGCCAGGATTAGAGGGATAAGTCTGAAGCTATGTGGCAGCTAGTGCCAGGATCATCTTACACCAGGATTAACACACTTTTAGTGTAAGTTTCAGAAAAATCTCTCTGGTGGCAGTGAGGATTTACAGTGGGGTAAGAAGTCCCTAAGAGGTGACTGCCATGGCCCAGGCAGAAAGCAGTGAGGCCCTGCATGGATGTTATCATTGGTCTTCAGGATAAGGAGGAGGAGGTGGGTTCCAGAAATAATTCAAGGGTAAAGGAAGCAGAACTCACCTTGATCACAACGGAATGGGGAGATCAGGGTTAAAGAAAACAAAAGGAAAGAAGCAAAATGATTTCTTAGCCGAGATGCAGGATTCCCAAGGAGAAGCAGGAGTGGAGAAGGCAGTGAATTCAGTTTGAATCATGTTAGTCTGGGAGGTCTGCAGGACATCTCATATTCGTGCAAAGAGGGTGTGAAGAGAGCAATGAGAATGCAATGGAGGGAGGAGGGCACGGCCCCAAGCGCTCCCTTTGAGAGGTCTCCGCACTCTTAGAGGAGGGAACCATGATGAAGAACAGCTAACAGTGTGGGGGAAACACAACCGCTGCCATCAATAGAGCCCACTCATCATGACCCCATCGGGCGGGTAGAACCACCTTGTGGGTTTCTGCATCTGCGATCCTGTAGGCGGTTAGAAAGAGTCGTCTTCCTTCGTCGGAGTGGCTTGTGCTTTCGCATTGATGACCTTGAGGGTGAGCAGCGGACACATAGCCACGAGGCCACCAGGAGGCCACCACCAACCTGACACCTAATGGAGAGCCACCAGGGATGTCTCACGACAGGAGTCGAGGGGACCGCAGGGCAGAGAGATGGGGGTGGTCCCTGGAGCCACAGTCCCTGAAGAGAAGACTGGTCGTGATAGAGTTATTTCCAGAGCAGCAGGGCCAAAACCCAGACTGCTGTTGCCATCAGGGGCCATCAGTCCATTCCGACATCAAGCGGCCTTCTGCGTATCAGGAGGAAACACCCCCCAGCGCTGTGCCGCCCTCACAATTGTCCCTGTACTTGAGGTCACTGCATCAATGCGTGAGCCGCGAGGTAAGTATGCTGCAAAGACCTCTTCAGGGTATTAAAAAGCAAGGCCGACTCCATCGTTGCAGCCACGGTGTCAATCCATCTCCTTAAGAGTCTTCCTCACCTTCACTGTCCCTCAACTTTACCAAGCAGGTTAGCCTTCTCCAGGGACTGGTCTCTCCTGACAATATGTCCTAAGTATATACGACAAAGTCTCCCATCCTTGCCTCCAAGGAGCACTCTGGCCATCCTTCACTCAAGGCAGATGGGTTTGTCCGTTTAGCAGTCCCTGGTACTTTCAGTCCTCTTCACCAGCACCACAACTCAACTACACCGATCCTTCTTAGCACCGCTCTATTCAAGGTCCAACTTTCCCAGGCATATGAAGCAATGGGAAAACACCAAAGCTTGGGACAGACACTCCTTAGTCCTCAAAGTAACATCCGTGCCTTTTAATACCTTAAAGAGGTCATTTGTAGCAAATGTACATTACTCAGCTTCCACGAACATTGATTATGGATCCAAGCAAGACAAAATCCTTGACAGCTTCACCCTTTTCTCCAATTA
Source organism: Echinops telfairi (assembly GCF_000313985.2). Classification (NCBI taxonomy): domain Eukaryota; kingdom Metazoa; phylum Chordata; class Mammalia; order Afrosoricida; family Tenrecidae; genus Echinops; species Echinops telfairi. The sequence continues at coordinate 4,108,007 of NW_022111321.1, read as the reverse complement.
TCTCCAATGTTGCTAATTGGACCAGTTGTGAGGATTCTGATCTTTTTCACATTGAGTCATCCATATGAAGGCTACGATCCTTGACCTTCATCAGCCAGTGCTTCAAGTCCTCTTTGATTTCGCAGGCCAGGTCGTGTCCTCTGCGTATCTCAGGGTGCTAATCAGCCATCCACCAATCCTGAGGCCACTTTCTTCTTCATATAAACAAACTTCTCTGATTATTTGTTCGGCAAACAGAGTAAGTACGGTGAGAGGATGTAACCCTGTTGTACACCTTTCCTGATGCTAAACCATGTAGTATTCTCTTGTATTATTTGCACAACTGCCTCCTGATCCATGTACAGATTCTACATGAGCACCATGAAGTGTTCTGAAATTCCCATTCTTCTCAAGGCTATCCATAGGTTGTTATGATCCACACAGTCAAATGCCTTGGTACAGTCAATTCAACACAAGTAAAGCTCTTTCTGGTATTCAGCCAAGATCCAGCGGACATCAGCAATGGTCTCCCTCGTTCCACGTCCTCTTCTGAATCCGGCCAGAACCTCTAGCAGTTTCCTGTCAGCGTACTCCTGCAACCAGTGTCAGATGATCTTCAGTAAAATTGTACTGGCATGCGATATAAGTGATATTGTCCTATAGTCTGAGCTTTCTGCTGGGTCATCTTTCTTTGGAATGAGTACCAATAAGGATCCCTTCCAGTCAGTGGGCCAAGGAGCTGTCTTCTAAATTCCCTGCTATGGATGAGGGGGTGCTTCCAGAGCTTCATCGGCTAGCTGAAACATTTCAGTGCTGAAAACATCTCATCGATTCCTGGAACCTTGTTTTTGGCCAATATTTTCAGTGCAGCTTTAAATTCTTCCTTCAGCTGTTTTTTGTTTGTTTCTCTTTTTTGCTCAAACGCTCCCTCCTGAAACGTCCTTTTCTGCTGAACTGACTGCTGGGGCCTCTCAGAAAAGGGAGCGAGAGGCCTGGTGCTGACGCAGGCGACCTTCTGAAGGAGGTAGCTACACTCCTTCAGAAACAGGACATGACTTTTCTTCCTTTCTTTTTTTGATTAAAACATCATTTTATTGGGGGCTCTTACAACTCTTATAACAATCCATACATCAATTGTATCAAGCC
>NW_022111321.1:4104094-4105079 GCF_000313985.2 Echinops telfairi | reverse complement strand
GTGATCACTGGGAAGCCAGCTCCCAAACACAGCCAGAGGTCCAAACAATACATGTTGATTGAGTATCTACTAGGTGCAAAGGCACCTTGGTGGGGTGATGGTTATGTGTGGACTGCTAACTGCAAGATCAGCTGTTTGAAACCACTAGGCCCAAAGAGTTACAGTCTCAGAACCCACAGGGGGCAGTTCTACCCTGCCCTGTGAAGTTACGATGAGTCGAAATCAACTCAATAGCAGTACTTTTGAGTTGTTCCTAGATGAAAGGTTCTAGCACTGGGTATGCAGAAAGAAAGAGCTCAAGGCTCAAGCTGAAGGTCCAGGAGGAGCTCTGACCATTAGAAAATCCCCCAAGATCATCAGGTGCAGCTCAATGCAGGGAAGGGCACCCAGAGGAGAAAGGCAGAGGTCTCTGAGCAGAGTACTGAAGAGTGATTAGAGTTTGACTGGTTGCAAAGAGAGATCCAAAAAGAGGAAGCCATGTGGTGGTATGTGTGCAAAGTGCATAGGGGAGTAGTTAAATCAAGGACCTGCTGAAGTTTAGCAGAGGTTAAGAAGGGAACCAGGAAGTGGTAAGAGATAAGGCTCAAGAGGCAGGGAGTGCCCAATCTTAGGGAGCCTTGTACACCCTGATACATGAACTTAGATATGGTTCTTAAGGCTACTGGGAGTCAAGAAAATACTTCAGAGGAGTGGTCTTATCGGATACGACTTTAGGAGTTTACTCCAGGACGAAGGGCAACAGGAGCCAGATGGCGTGCTGGAGACAAGCCAGGAATGCTGGGGACTGGAGGGAAGGGACAAGTCAAAGCAGAAGACTCAATTTCACGGTCAGAGAACTTACTAGACTTGGAGAAGGATAGTGACTTCTCTGAGCTGAGGAAAGAACTAGAGATAAAGAAAGAGCATGGTGTGTGTGTGTGTGTTCACTTTAAAAGACATAACAATATATGTAAAATTTAAACTCTGAAACTATCAAGGGCTCATG
>NW_022111321.1:4099886-4103647 GCF_000313985.2 Echinops telfairi | reverse complement strand
TTTATATACATGTATAATATTGGACACACAGTTTTCACTTTCATGAACTTCAGAATTCTGGGTTCCATGAAGGTGGAGATGGCCCACGCAAGTGATCATCCTGAGGTGATCTTTGAACCTCAAACCTTGAAGACACTTATCTCTAAGAAGTCATCTTTAAGGCAAAACTCAAACAACCGTCTAACTAGTAAAGAGTGTTTTGCTGTAAGTCTTGAGCTCTTCTAAGGAACGATCTGTGTGCAGTCCGTCTCAAGAAACACGGACACCACAAGTCAGAGGGGAACGATGAGTAGTGAGCAATTATTTTAAGTGCTCTTCAAGACAGGGCCGTATGAAATCCTGCTGGCCGCCGATGGCTTGACCAGCAATAAACTGGAGTAGGAAAAGCTTCTTGGGCTCTCAAGTCAAAATGTTATCCCAATTTGCGGGTTGTATATCAGGTTGCTATGAGTCGGGGCCTTATAGAAACTTGGATCTGTCGTGTTTTAGTGACCTGAAAGCACGTGTTAGTCAACAGATGCTGCTCTAGGGACTTCACGCATATTAACTCATTTCGTCCTGTCGTTGTCAGTGCCACCGAGTAGGTTCTAACTCATAACAACCGATGACAGAAGAAGGGAGCACTGCCCAGCCTCCCAGGTACCCTTCTGCTGGAGCTCACGGTCGTCACTGTGTCGGTCCATCTCACTCACTGTCCCTCTACTTCCATCCTTAGATACCAGCTAACACTGCTATCATCCAGTTTCCAGAGGAAGAAACTCAGCTACCAAGAGGTCCAGGGATTTGTGTGAGTCACTGACAGGCAAGCACCAAACCGCAGCTAAGCTCAGGACTGCCGTGTGCCTGCTTCTCAGTGACAACCCAGGGACTGTGAGGGAGAGCTAAGCAAAGGAGCTGCCAGGGCAGCTTTCATTGAGCCTACCTGCTGGTAGTAATCCACGTAAGTGATCTCACTGCTGTCCCGCTTCTGAAAGGTGTGTGTGGGCTTCACAGACCAGTCAATGTCATCAATGCGGTAGGTTTTGTTATTGTATCTGGAAAAATGCATGAGATTTGTTTGTAATGTTCTAAATCATACAAGGTAAACTACTAGTGCACCAACCTATTCATTCATTCCAAACTCACTGCCACTGCTTCGATGGTGACTCACACTGACCTGATTGATACACAGGGTAGCACTGTCCCCTGCGAATTTTTGAAACAGTAACTCTTTTTTTTAAAATCATTCTATTAGGGGCTCATACAACTCTTATCACAATCCATACATACATCAATTGTGTAAAGCACATTTGTACATTCATTGCCCTCATCATTTTTAAAACATTTGCTCTCCACTTAAGCCCCTGACATCAGCTCCTCATTTTTCCCCTCCCTCCCGCTCCCCCTCCCTCATGAACCCTTGATAATTTATAAATTATTATTTTGCCATATATTGCACTGTCGTCCATCCCCCAGGGAGGAGGTTATATGTAGATCCTTGTAACTGGTTCCCCCTTTCCAACCCACCCTTCCTCCACCCTCCCAGTATCGCCACTCTCACCACTGATCCTGAAGGGATCATCCGTCCTGGATTCCCTGTGTTTCCAGTTCCTATCTGTACCGGTGTACATACTCTGGTCTAGCCAGATGTGTAAGTTAGAATGGGGGTCATGATAGTGGGGTGGGAGGGGTGAGGAAGCATTTAGGAACTAGAGGAAAGTTGTATGTTTCATCGTTGCTACATTGTACCCTGACTGGCTCATCTCCTCTCCATGACCCTTCTATAAGGGAATATCCAATTGCCTACAGATGGGCTTTGGGTCTCCACTCTGCACTTCCCCTCATTCACAATGATATGATTTTTTGTTCTGATGATGCCTGATACCTGATCCCTTTGGCGCCTCGTGATCATGCAGGTTGGTGTGCTTATTCCATGTGGGCTTTGTTGCTTCTGAGCTAGATGGCCGCTTGTTTACCTTCAAGCCTTTAAGACCCCAGATGCTATATCATTTGATAGCCGGGCACCATCAACTTTCTTCACCACATTTGCTTATTCACCCATTTGTCTTCAGTGATCGAATTAGGGAGGTGAGCACACAATGATATGATTATTTGTTTTTTGATGCCTGATAACTTATCCCTTCAAGCACCTCATGATCGTGCAGGTTGTTGTACTTGAAACAGTAACTCTTTATGGGAGTAGAAAGCACCATCTTTCTCCCAAGGATTGGCTGGTGGACTTGAACAGTTGGCCTTGCAGCTAATAGCTCAACACATAATCCACTATGCTTCCAGGTTGTTGTCAATTTGATACAAAATAGATGGCGCTTAAAAGAGCAAACTAGTGAAGCCAAATTACTGTTTGGCTTTCAGACGGCTTCAGGGGATGTTTTTCATTGGAGGTATAAAGATGATCTCAGGGCAAAAATTTCAAGGATTCATCCACCTTCCAGGGCTCCAGAAAATCTAGAGTCCAAGAGAATTATGTTGTGCATTCTCACCATGTTGATTAGGACTCTTCTACAAGAATCTTTAACCAAAATGGTCAGTATAGGTAACTGGAAACCATCCAGTTCTACATTGTGAATTAGGAGAGAAAACAAAAGCACTAGACACTTTATTAGATCAGCTAACTGAAATGTTCCAAGAAACCACAATCTCCAAACCAATGAACCAAATCCCATGCAGTTTGGGGTTGCACATAAAGAGCCTTGGTAGCTAATTATTTTTGGTAAAGGAGGTGGGAGAGAGAAAGTGATCATTGTTGTAAATATGTTTAATGATCAGCTCCTATGTAAGAAGAACATTAGTTCAGTCACTACAATATAACACATCTATGTTCCAACAGAACCAATGGGAATGTCATGCCCTGCGATCTCCTCTTATTGGTAATCAGTGAAATAGCTGCCATCAAGCCAACCCCCACTTCGGGCAACTCGAGTATGTCAGAGCAGGGGAGGTCTCACAGGATTCTCCATAGGTGACTTTTCAGAAGTAGGTCACCAGGTCTTTCTTCTGACTCACTTCTGGATGGCCTCAAACCTTTCACTTGGCAGCTGAGGGTTGGGATCATGGGCACTAACAAGAAGTAACAGGTCAATAATACTTAAGCGTCCAAAGGAAAGAGCAATCCTCAAAAGCTTTCCCCTCCACTTCTGATGTCACTCAAATGTTCTGAGCTTGCAGACCACTTTTTCCTGGTAAAAATAATCAAGAGAAGGCCAATCAATCAGGCGATTTGGTATCCCTATGAAGCTCCCAGTGAGGGCTGGTTCTTGACAAAACAGCAGAGCAAGTCAGTGCAGACCCTTCTGAGCTGTGATTCCAAGCGCCTTCTCCCCTTCAGCTGTGTTTCTGGTCAGTGCAAATGATTAACACAATGGCTAGTAACTGTTAAATGAAGTAAAAATGAAATCGGGTATTTGAGAGGCTAGAATAAGAGGCTGGCTAGATAGTGCCCCTAATCTTACATCATCATGGCAACTGAGGTCTAGCTTTCTGAAAAATCAGGCCATCCTCCTGGACCAATAGGTTTCTGACAGGGCTTCCACCCCTATGGGCTTATGGGGTTTCATTAAACCCCGACAGCTATTCAATAGGAAATTGGATAGGTCAATTGGAAGTATGTTTGTTTCTTGGTTTTCTATAGCCAGTCAGTCACTGCAGCTACTTGGTAGAGTGAGAGCCTTTCCACATGTAGTTTGGTTAAGGTGGCCAGATTTAAAGCGGGACACCATTGACCGGGGGGTGGGGTGTTCTTGATGAAAAATTTGGTCTATATG
>NW_022111321.1:4088816-4099244 GCF_000313985.2 Echinops telfairi | reverse complement strand
GCAGATTTCTCCAAAGCTTTGTGTCCCTTATAAAGTGACTAAATATGTGGAAAATTAATCCATGATGGTAGCCTCCTCTGCTCAGGTAGTATGGAATTCAGTCAGTCTCACCTCTCAGCTGTAGCCTCCCAAAACACCAGACGGAAAAGAATATCCTTGGACTGAGCTCTGTTCTCAGGAGGCCATCTAATCACCTCTGCTTAATTCAGTTCATGTGCATCGGGGGTGACCTCCCAGCATTGGACACCCCATCGTCTATAGAGAACTTATATCAAGAGACATGTAACGTAAAATTGCTATAAGCAGAAGTGCTATGGGAGTTGAATGGAGGAGGAAACGTCTCTACTTATTCCGATTGAGTGGATAGGTGGACGCTTTTGACATTTGAGCTGGGCCTTGCAAAAGAAGTAGGAGTTCAGCAGGACACGTTTACAGTAGTTTTATCCATAATTGCCAAGTAAAATAGTATATTACTAGGATTTCAGTCCATATATGTGCGGGCTCATTTCAAACATAGCCTGTTTAAACACAGCGTGTGAACAGTGAACAGATGCAGGCAAGTTCTCTCAGTCACACACTTGTCTTCGTCTCCTTAGAAAGAAGACGGCCAATGAGAACTGTGGTTTCCAAGGAGACAGGCTGGGCCAGCTAAGTTCAAGGGAAAGGCATCAGCTCAGAAGGCTTTGCGGCCTTTCTTGGGTGGAGGGGAGCCAAAGGGGTAATCTTGAACGATATTTTCAAAGGACACAAAATGAGGACATGGTCTTATGAGGATGAAGTTTCAAGAAAATGCATTCATAAGCAAAAAGTTAGGAAAGTTGTGCCAAGTAATTTTTTCCCCATCACAACAGCGCATCTGCTCGTTATTTGATGGAAGCCAGGGTTGGCCTGTGAGCAGATCCTTGGGAAGCTGTACGCCCTCCACTCTAGAGCCCAAATCTTTCCCTGATGGACACTTTGTGGTCCCCAAACGCCAAGGGCATTTACAAGGAACTGTATCTGAGCCCCTCAAGGATGCCCAAGCTGCATGTCGGATGTGGTGTCAAATGAAGAGTGCAGAACTCTGCAGAGAGGGGTTAGGGAGATGGGAACATAACTTCAGGAGTGGACAGATTGAGGTGGAGCCTATACTGGGAAACGGAAGCTTCCCATTTTGTTATTTTTCTTCACTAAAGGTGTTGATGATTTTGTAGAAACACTTTTTACCTGGCCATCATATTGGAAACACCCAAGATGCACTTCAACAGGTAAATGAAACAACATATGATGGTGTATCCATACAATGTAATCCTATTCAGCTGTAAAAAGCCACAAACAGACATGGAGAAACCCAAAGGCGTGTTGGAAAGTGAAAGAAGCCGGTCCGAAAGAGTCGCATGCTGTATGATGCCAACTCCGTGACATCCTGGGTGAGCCAGCACTTTGAGACAGTGAAAGGATCCCTGGTTGCGAGGAGCCTGGGGGCAGGGGGGAGGGATGACTGAGTGGATCGCAAGGCATTTTTAGAACAGTGAGACTATTCTGTAGGCTGCTGTGATGGAGGACATGAGGCTTTATGCATGCGTCACCACCCACAGGAATGAACAGCAGAGTAAGTCCTGATGTAAACTCCGGACTTCCATTCATGATGACCTATCAATATAGCTCATCAATTGTAAAAACCGTAAGTTATTAGGCCTACGAGAAGTAAGATGCAGGGTTCCACCTCTGTGCGATTTTTCTTTTATATACACTGGAGCTTCATAGACACTTGAACTTGCAGCGTTGATGATGATCTTAGATTGGTGAATGATCTTATAATGCCTCCCTGAGGCGTGTTCATACTGCCACGTTATGGGGGGAAATGAACAGGTTTAAGGTAACGTTCCCTCCTACTGACATGCGGTTTTTCCTCATCCCACTTCCTCCCTGAGTTTCCCGTTTCCATCCCTCTTTCTTCCTTTGAGATCTATTTCCTTGCCAACCTCCCTGCCTCCCCTCCCACTGACATGAATGTCTCTACCTTCTAATTAGTCATTTTTCTGGCTAGCAATTTTTCTGTACACTTAATACTGCTCTAGAAATAAAGTCTATTGAAATTTGGGGATGACTTGATATATAAAAGGTAGTCTAATTTCTTCACCACACCTTGCTAGAGCACCCATATCTTCCGTGTGTCCTTCATGAGGGCGAGTATCCAGCAGGACCATGTTATATAAACTAGCCCTTCTTATACCGGAGCTAGGATTAAGTGAAAGCCCAAAGTCCAGTCCTGAATCTGTGTTTTCTATCTGCCTCTGGTTCACTTTAGAGACATCGTTGATACAGTGTCTAGGGTCTTAAAGACTTGTTTTCAAACAAGCAGCCATCTGAGACATCAACTAAGCCCACGTGGAAGAAGCACAGCAACAGCCATGATCCAAGGATTGTAAATTATGTAATCCAAATCCGATGGAGAGAATAGTATCACGAGTTTAAATTGTGAGGCTCTGGTTTGCAGAAGGCTATGAATAACAACGGAAGCCCAAAATACCTTTTCAGGATCTACACAGAGATCCGGTAACTCCCTCTGACCATAATTGAGGGATGGAAATAACCTGGTTATCATGGTTACCAGACAGAGAGTATTTTAGAGACAACTATGTAGATTAAAATGATAAATCTGAAAAAACAACAACAACAACAAACAAACAAACAAACAAAAGATAAATCTGACTTGAGTGGTTAAAACCTCATCATTTGATCTCCCTTTGATACCCTTTGTGCTTGATCTTATTTTAATATTTTCTGGCTTTCTTTTTCATACTGAAGGTTTTTTTGTTTGTTTGTTTTTGTTTTTTAACATTTTACTAGGGGCTCATACAACTGTTATCCCAATCCATACACACATCAATTGTGTAAAGCACATTTGTACATCGTTTCTCAAAACATTTTCTCTCCATTTAAACCCCCGACATTAGGTCCTCATTTTTCCCCTCCCTCCCCGCTCCCCCCTCCCGCATGAGCCCTTGATAGTTTATAAATGGGTATTTTGTCATATCTTGCCCTGTCCGACGTCTCCCTTCATCCACTTTTCGGTTTATCTCTTGTATTTTGTCATTGTCTGTAGCCTTCTTGACTCTCTGTAACGTATTTTCTGTTTCTCAGTATATCAAACCCAGGGTAGATGGATCTATAGACGGTAACTAGAATCAGGGTTCAGGTGAGGTGGGGGAGGGGTGGCGGTAATGGATTGCTAATAGCAAGAAGTACAAGAAGGAAGAACATGTCCTGAAACTAATTGTGGTCATGATTGTACAACAATGCTCGATATGACTGAATGATGGAAAGGTATGCTGTCTGGATTGAGTCCTAATAAAATGGTTTGGGGGAAAAAAGGTAGTCTATACATAGAACGGATTGTGATTATGCCATCAAGAAAAAGAACATTCTAAGACATACTGCAACACGGATAAACTCGAAGCCGTCATGCTAAGTGAAATAGGTCAGTCACACAAAAGAAAGGAACAAAAAATGAATGGCTCCACTGGTGTGGGATCTCAGAACAGGTAAACGCAGAGAGACAAAGGCCAATTAGTCCAACAGTTGGACTTATGTGAGCATGAATTATGTGAGCATCTCTCTCCACGACCATGACACCAGAAGAAGTAGAATCTAGTTACTAGATGGTACCAGACGACCACCACCCACTACTCTGAAAGAAATCTTACTAGAAGGTTCTGGATAGAGGGGGGCAGGGGGAGAAGGTGGAATGGAATTCAAAGTCATAAAAAATACCACACTTACTGGTCAGATAGAGACTGGCAGAACTCACCAAGACAATGGCCCTTAATCACCCTTTAGCTCTGAAAATGAACTCACCCCCACAGCTCAACTTTCAACTAACCAATAGACAAGTCTATGAGGGGGAGCACTACCACGCATGAGGTCTGCACACCTTAGAATAATCTACCATTTGAGATCAAAGGGGCAGCACTTACCCCAGGACAACGTTCAGAAGGATCAGGAAAGGAGGAATGCAGACAGGAAACACAGGGAGGAAGTGGGATAAGTGATGCTCCGTGGTGTTGGCGATTGCAGTCAATGACATGATGCCAAATGCATACAAATTACTAGGTGGAAATGAAATCTGCTCTGTAAACTTTCACCCCACTCACAATAAAAAAGGGTGTGTGTGTGTGTGTGTGTGTGTGTGTGTGTGTAAGACTATCCGTGGCTAACAGGGGTGAGAGGGAGCAGAGGAAAAGGGTTGGCTCAAGAGGAGCCAGGTGTCCGTTTGGAGTGGGAAAAGCACTGTGGACGGAGTAGGGATGATGGTTGCACACACAGGGAATGTAGTTAATGTCACTGCGCTCAGGCGTGGTTAAAACGGGCCGTCTTTTATTAAACCTATTTTACCACAATGAGGTTTTGGGTGTTTTTGTTTTGTTTTTTGAACTGGGAGGAAGTTTCAGACAGAGATACCAAAGTATCCCAGGACGAAGACTGAAAGTGAGAACAAGAAGTGTGGACGGAGAAGGTTGGTGCAGGCGAGAGATAAGATAAACGGTGGAACGTGCCCAACTGTGCGCAGTCCCAGATGCCAGTGAGGAAGTCTCAACTCTACACAAGGGGACCGGCCAGGCCTTCTAGAGCGGTGCACAAACTGATGTGATCGGTGCTCGCAGCCATGCCCTGCTCGCGGCCACGCCCTGCTGCTATTCTGATTCCCACATCCCATACATAATTTACTCTCGGAAGAAAACTTTTTTCAAATGCAGGCTTTTTACCTTGTAAGGACAATGAGTCCCAACAGCGCTTTCTCACACGCCTGGGTAAAGGCAGACGCCCCGGTGCTGTGATAGAGGGAAGTCATGAATTCTAGAACAGTCTCATTCCGGAGCACTTTGTAGCACACATTGGCACTGAACAGCAGTCTGCTTTCGCAGTGGGACACAGAGATGGCCAGCCCAGGCCAAAGGGACAATCTTAAAAAAAAAAAAATTAAATTAATGTAATTTCCTACCAGAAAAACAATACACTTAAAACAATAATGATTGCATGTTTTTGAACTCTCTGGATCTGACCAGAATTTTCTTTAGTCTGATTTCTTCCTATTTATGTTTGTAGTTATAAGAGTGCCGGTGGCATAGTGGTTACACATTGGGCTGCGATCCGAAAAGTCAGCAGTTCCAAACCACCGGCAGCTCCGCTGGAGGAAGACAAGGCTTTCTACTCCTGGAAACAGTTAGTCTCAGAAACCCACAGGGGCACTCGGACCCTATCTTATAGGGTCACTATGAGTCGGAAATGAGTCAACGGCAGTTTAGGGATTTGTTTTCAGTGTCTTTTACACATATATTCAGGATTAAAACATTCCTGTAGAACCAAGCCCACTGCTACTGGGTCGATTCCAACTCAGAGTGACCTCATGTAGGGGGTCTGATGCTATAAATCTTTACAGGAGCAACGACCCTCCTCATCTTTCTCCTGGTAGGTTTGATCCAATGACCTTGTGGTTAGCAGCCCAAGGCTTACCTGACAAGGTCACCAGGGCTCCTTTGAACAGAGCTCCTCAATCTTGACACAACTGATGGTCAGGATGGGTAATTATTTGTACAGGGCTGTCCTGAACAATGTAGGACCTTTAGCATCATCTCTGATATCCATTAAATACCAGTCGCAGCCCTCCCCTGTGACAACCAAAAATGTCTCCTAAGGGTCTGTCAAATGTTCCCTCTAGGGCCATAACACCCCTGGTTGAGACCCACAGCTATAGGATTGACATTATACTGATCAGTCCCCACAGGAAAACCTCTGCACTCAATGGGGAGAGGGAAGATGGGCGCAAGGACAAGACTGAGATATACTTAAGTGATACAACGTGCAAATAATCAAGGAGACATGAAAGCCCTTTCCTCCCCACCTTCACAAATGCCACGGGCCAAAAAGCTCTGCCTAGGAAATGGCATGAAAACCCGAAGATTCCATTTCACATTCCTGTGGACCTGATTGGCTGACCACAGCACAGTCATCCACACTGAGCACAGCGCGCCGTTGGGCGTCCACATATGTCTGTCCAGGTAGAGAGACAGTGACGGGGTGAGTGGCCACAGACCACTTCATGCACAAAACCCGACACTTTGAATTCACCCAGAAACCAGTTCACAGTCTTTATCTTGGTCTCATTTAAGATGGATCCAAATACTTTCCCCGAAGCACCCTGTTCTCCAAGTAGCGTAAAAATCCTGTGTTTCGAATGGTTCTCTCTTTCACTAGGGGAGGTAAGCTTCTCCGCTTAACCTCTGCTTGACAGAAGATTTCTTATTTACCATCCTGCCTGTGCCAATTTCTGTCCAGCAAGAAATTAGAAAAACTGTACATTTTACGATAATGTGCAGTTTAGTTTCATTATTATACGGCACACACAGAAAATTTCACTTCTGAGTTTCTTCAAGGACTTGTGATGATGACAATAAAAAATGACAAGAAAGAACAAAACATTCTGTTGAGCACACAAATATTCATATATGTGTGTATGCATATATCCGGAGCCAAAAACCCTGCCAATCTCATAGTCACCATTCGAGAAAAAAACCTGCAAATTATAAAAAATCCATTACATTTCACACCATGGAGTCTCCCACAGGTGGCAAACTCGTATAATCGTGCAGTGCAAATAATGCTGCTCACATTACAATAATGTCAGAGTAACAGAAAACATAAACAAACCCACTTGTGCTGGGGAATCTCCACCGGCTTTTTAGGATCAAAGTAGTTCCGTCCAATTTGGTACATGGATAGCTTTTTCAAGATCCTGCAAGTATGTGTTTTGAAGCATCGGTCAGTAGCAGTCAGTGACAGAATGCAAGGTTACACAAGTGCTGAACATCATGAGAAACACACTGGGAAGTACCGAGCTACAAGCCCGATAGCACAGAGAGCTTAGATAACAAGGACACATATGACGGCATATAGGAGAGGCCTTCAAAAAGCTCATGGAAAACCCCTTTTCGGTCCATTCCGTTTTTCCACGAGCCTTTTGAAGGCCCCTTTGTAAGAACTATTGCTTTTCATATTTGAGAACAGCTTAACGGAAATGCTGCCAGACTGTCTGCCTCTGAGGTGTGTGGTGGCGTGCCCTGTAAGAGCTGTGGACGAGACCAGCTGGTTAGGCTGGATGGGTCAGGTTAGATGGCTCATCGACCACCTCTATCAGCGTCTCTGAACCGAAGAGCCTGCTGCTAACGAAGTTACCAGGACTCCCAGGTGCCACCAAGCACCATGGCTGTCTCTTCAGCGGTGCATCTTGGCCACCTTTGAATCGGAGACATAAAAACACAAGGCTGCCAGGGCATGGGAAAAGGGAGGAATCTTCAAGTCCTGAAATGGGTGACCCAACTTTGGGACCATCACTTGAGGTACAATCACTGAGCCTCGGCTTCCTCACCGGCCTAAGGGAAAGGGCCGGGTAATGAACCCAGCCTCCGCGTGCTGGCTGCTGGTTTCCAACAGCGCTTTCTCTGGGCCAGTGGTTCTCCACCTTCCTAATGCTGCAACCCTTTCTTTCATACAGGTCCTCATGTGGTGGTGACCCCAACCGTAACATTATTTTCATTGCTACTTCATCACTGTCATTTTGCTACTGTGATGAATCAGGAGACCCCTGTGAAAGGGCCATTCGACGCCCACCCCCCCCCCAAGGGATCGCAACCCACAGGTTGAGAACCGCTGCTCTGGGTGGGCTTGTGAGAGACTGGCCTCGGAAGCCAGCACGCAGCAGACGGTGTGCAGCACGGAGCAGAGACCCAGGTATGACCCAAAGATGCCTGGCCAGGGTTAGGGAGCTGCCTATTTGTGTAGGGGAAGTTCCAGGGTATGTGCTACTCAGCAAACCCTCGTCTTCTCTGGGGGTCCCTTTGGCAAAGGGCCCATCTAAGGTTTTGAAAAGTTCACCTTAATCCTTCGCTCTGATAACATACCAACCAGCCGTTCTGGACCCCAGATGTCCTCAGTCAACATTTGGGATGCCTGCTAAAAATGGAGCCGTCCAGGTTCCAGCCCTGAAATGCTGACTGACGAGGTCTGGTCAACAGGGGTCCTGGTGGCATCATGGGTTTCCGCCTTGGGCTGATAACCTCAGGCCAGCAGTTCGATTCTACCAGCTGCTCTGCAGGAGAAGCTGAGGCATTCCGTGTCTGTAAGATTTACAGCATTTCTACCCTGTCCTGTGTGGTCCCTGTGAGGCAGCATTGGCTCCAATCCCCTCAAGAAGACTCTAAAGCCAATGATTCTGGGAGTGGTCAAGGAAACACTGGGATGCTTACTGAGAGCCTCCCTTCTGCACGCCCACCCACCAATGCAGAAATGCGAGGAAGCTAGGGTGGGAGGAGGGCGGTGGGAAAGCGGTGGTGTCTTTTCATATCCAATTTAAATGAGATAGGAGGAAAAGAAATTTCTCTGTTGCTAGCCACACCGGCAGTGCATTGGCCAGGACTGGAACTCAGGTTGCCTGCATGGAAGGCAAGAATTCTGCACGGAATGACCGCTGCTTTCCCTCATACTCAAGCACCTCCCTGCAGTCGAGTCCACTCCGACTCATAGCAGCCCTGGAGGACAGAGTAGCCCTCCCCCTGTGGATTTCCCAGGCTGTAATTCTTGATGGCCGTAGAAAAGCCTCATTTTTCTCCCACAGAGAGGTCAGGGGCTTTGAACTCCTGATCTTGAGTTTCACAGCCAATGCATAATCCACTACACCACTGAACTTTAAATCTGGGGCTAGGTTGAGGGTATAGGAAGAAGAGAACAGAAAAAAAGATACCCTATTTAATTCCAGTGAGAGAGAAAAACCCTGGAGTTCTTTACATCCACTTGGATAATAATGAATGATGGTGGTGCGTGTTAGCAACTGTGATGGGCTGAGCGGCAGTTCCTTACGTGAGTCCATGAACATTCTAGCGTGGCAAACGGCCCTAAAGAGACCACTGTGCTGGCACACTGTCGGCAAGATGGTTGATGACTTAATAACCAGCCTTGATGCTTACAGGTCTCATGAGTCTAAATTAAATTCACATCTAAAGCAGCTTACTTTTTGAAGATGATGCTGAAAACCTGGATGCACACAGGGGAACTTGACGGCAGTGCCCCCGTCAGCATGAGAGTCATCTTCACAGCCTCGCCTCTGTGAGTCTCACTGAACAATTCAGTCACCTGGGAGAAGAAGCATTTCATATGCACGTTACAGATCACCTCCACGTGTGCAGAAGAGCACATTATAAAATCATCACAGTTTAATACACATCAACCGACAGCAAACTGCAGGTGTTAGTTTGACAACTCATCTAATCATTGGATGGTGTTTATAGGATTTCTTCTTTTCCCAGAAAATAACAGATGTCCCTGCTGTTAGCTCCTTAAGGGAAGATCAGAGTGAGACTCCTGCTTAAAGATTCCTTCCTGAGAGAATTCCAGGAACAGTGTGAAACAAAGCTCAAGTCATTAAAAAAAAAAAAAAAAGATCAGGCTTACCGGTCAGAGACAAGTGGAACCCTAGAGATTGTGGTCCTGAGTCATCCTTTAAGTCTAGAAATGAGCTCATCCCCATGGTGCAATTTTTGTGCAGACAATAGGCAAGCCCATGAAAGGAACAGTAACACTAGTGAGGTGTGCATGTCTTGGACTGACCAGCCTTTTCAGATCAAAAAGGCACCAAGTTCAGAATGATTAGGAGAGAGGAAGGAAAGGAAACAGGAGACACAAGAGGAAGTGGGATAAGTGGTGCGACATGCTGGGGTTTGCAATGAATGTGATGGAACAAAATGTGTATGACTTGTTGAAAGGAAAACTGATCTTCTTCATAAGCCTTCACCCAAGCTGCCCTGCAGTAGAAAGATGAGGGGTGCAACTCACGTAGATTCAGTCTCAGAAACCCACGGGGGCAGTTCTACAATCAGAATCAACTCGGGGGCAGTGAGTGACTTCTCAAACCAACACTTACCTCTATGCTCAAGAGCACAACGTTTGGAAACAGACAGACTCCAGTCTGTGGCCTCTTACCCCCTATGTGATCCAGAGCAAGTTACATCAACTCTTTAAGACCTTTCTCTTCTCTAAAGTGGGTGTGAGTCTGCTGCAGGTCGCTGGGTACACCAAACCCAACCCTCTGCCATGGAGTTGACCGTGACGTACAGCGGCCTGTATGGCAGAGTAAAACTACTCCTTAGGGCTTCTGAGGATATACAGAGAAATAGTAAGCCTAAGGCAAATAGTAAGGTCAGAATTAAAAAGATAGAAGAGCAACAGTTCCCTTAGGATACTGTATACGTTATCGTTTTCATTGGGTGACAAATAATATGCTAATACAAAAAAAACCTGTCACACCAAGTATTAATGGTCTATTTGTCCATCAGCCTCCAATGTATTCTTGCCACATAATACATTCTTAGACACAGTTAGAAGGAAATGAATAGA
>NW_022111321.1:4085526-4086774 GCF_000313985.2 Echinops telfairi | reverse complement strand
AGCTTGGTTCAGGCATGTTTTAGTCCTTTAAGTAACCTCCTTGCTTTTCAACACGTTAAAAAGGTCTTCTGCAGCAGATTTGCCTAACGCAATACATCACTTGATCTCTTAACTGCTGCTTCCATGAGTATTGATTATGGATCCAAACAAGTTGAAATCCTTAACTTCAATCTTTTCTGTTTAACATGACGTCACCTATTGGTCCAGCTGTGAGGATTTTGGTTTTCTTTACATTGAGTTGTAATCCATATTGAAGGCTGTAATCCTTGATCTTCATCAGCAAGTGTTTCAAGGCCTCCGCACTTTCAGCAAGCAAGGGTGTATAATTTGCATACCTGCAGGTGGTTAATAAGCCTTCCTCCAATCCTGATACTACAGTCTTCTTCATATAATCTGGCTTCTCTGATTATTTGCTTATATACAAACTGAATAAGCATGGTGAGAGGATGCAAGCCTGACATACACCTTTCCTGATTTCAAACCATGCAGTATTCCCTTTCCTGTTCACACAACAGACTCTTGATCCAGGTACAGGTTCCTCATGAGCACAATAAAGTGTTCTGGAGTTCCCAATCTTCTTAAGACGTTCCATCATTTGTTATGATCCATATGGTCAAGTGCCCTTGCAGAGTCAATCAAACAAGTAAACATCTGGTACCCCTGATCTGAGCCAATATCCATTTGACATTAGCAATGATATCCCTTGTTACATATTCTTTTCTAAATCTGGCCGGAACTTCTGACAGCTCCCTGCAAATGTACTGCTACAGTTGTTGTTGAATGATCTTCAGCACAATTTTACTGACATGTTATATCAGTGATATTGTTCTATAATTCGAGCATTCTATTGGGCCACCTTTCTTTGGAATAGGTACAAATATGGATCTCTTCCACTTAGTTGGCCAAGTAGTTGCCCTTTGAAATTTTCTGTCAATTTGTCATACTGTGGATGGCCTGTGTGTTGCTGTGACACTGAAAGCTTTGTCACTGGTATTTCAAAACTAGCAGGGTCACCCAAAGGGTTTCAGCAAAGCTTCTGTGTTAGACAGGGTTCTCTAGAGAGACAAAACCAGATTGCTAATAATTTTATGTATATTTATACAGATAGATATATAACATAAGAAATAAACAATTAAATTATAAAGCAGTACAAATGGCTCAGTGCAACTCACTCCCATGAGACAGTTGTGAGACACTGGCAGTCCTTCAAGTCTGGAGGGCCCCCAGGTAGTCCTCTGTAGAGCAATT
>NW_022111321.1:4075707-4085229 GCF_000313985.2 Echinops telfairi | reverse complement strand
TATCTCTCTGCCTTTTAATTAATCCCACATGTGTTTATCGGCCAGGTTGGCACAATAAATTAACTACCTCAGCTTCCAAATTAAGAACAGACTATGAAGCAGGAATATGAAGGGATACCAAAAAAGGTGGGGGGGAAGTTTTGTCTCCAAAGTTATGTATTTAAATTTTTTTTAACAAAACAACCTTATCACCTTCAAAGTACTCGCCATTACACCTCATCCATTTGTCAAATCTGCAATTCCATCCTTGGAAGCATTTTTCAAACTCATCTGTTTGGATGGCTGACAGCACCTCCTCATTTTTCCCCTCACATCTTCTATGTCGTTAAATCACTGTCCTTTCATGTCCCTCTTCATTCACGGTAACAAAAGGAAGTCACACAGAGGAAGGTCAAGTGAGTAAAGTGCATGGAGCAAGAGAGGCATGCTGTTTTTTCACCAAAAACTGGCACACTGAGATGGCTGCGTGAGCAGGTGCATTGTTTTGAAGGCAAAACCAGTCCCCTGTCTGCCACATATCATGCTTTTTTGGTCACACACTATTACGCAATCTTTTCAAAACCTCTAAATAGAAAGCTTGATTAACAGTCTGGCCTGGTGGAATGAATTCCAAATGCACTATGAGTAGACATTTTTGTCCGTTCTGGAAGTTGACAGATGTTCAGAAGTAGGTTTGTCACCATTGATATTTCATCTTTTTTTGAAATGAGAAAACCACTTGTACACTTGAGTTTTTCCCATAGCGCTGTCCTTGTAAGCTGTGTTCAACATCACAGTTTCTGCAGCATTTTTACCAAGCAGGAAACAAAATTCCACAGGTGCAAATTGGCCATCACAAAAAACAAGGTTTGAGTGCAACTGGTTTTATGAAAAAATTCACTGTGACCAGAACCTCCCCAGGGGAAGCCACTGGGTACACAACTCAGAGTGAGTTGCTCAAAGCTCACCTAGTGGGAAAGATGTGTACTACGAAAGTTCTGCTCTGCCCAGCCCAATTTCATTTGAGGGGCAAGGAGCAACCCCTCCTATGTCACTGAAGATGAAAGGCATGTTATTAATGTTGGGGGAATCATATGATAAAATACTGAGGAATCAATAAGGACTAAAGGCGAATAAAAATGTGTCCAAAAGTACAGGTCCAGATATTCAGTTACATTTAACTATATGGTTTGATTTTAAAGTTCCATATCCAATGGAATGAACTCAAGTAGTGTGCCTATAAGTCTCAGCTCTAATAAAAGAGCTAGTGCCCCCACCCCTGGCTCTGAGAATGCTGCTCAGAAACATACTTCGCAAAGATATTGCTGAAGAAATGCACAAAGATAGGCCTAGATTATAGAAATGCACAAAGATAGGCCTAGAATATAGAAATTCACATTTGTGATAATGGGGTCATCCCATTCAAAGTGCTGTCCTAAAGGATTAAACTTTGCAAGCACAGAGGAAGCCTGAAGTTTTAATACCACAGGCTGTGCTAATTTTTTGATAGAAATTGGATTCTTTTTCTACATGTAGCCTTCGTTTTCCTTTAGGAAGAATCAAATAACTAAATAGTAAACTCTCACATTTTATTTCAGGCTTAGAAATATTAAAAGTGTTAAAATGAATAAAGGAATATAACACTCAATCACTAATCGAATGGACCACCAATTCGCCTCCATCGGGTCAATCCTAGTTTACAGTGACCCTATGTACGGTTTCTAAGAAAAGTCCTTATGGTTGTGGACAGTCTCCTATCTCTCCTAGGGAGTGGCTGATGGGCTTGAACC
Organism: Echinops telfairi; assembly: GCF_000313985.2. Lineage (NCBI taxonomy): Eukaryota > Metazoa > Chordata > Mammalia > Afrosoricida > Tenrecidae > Echinops > Echinops telfairi. The sequence goes on along the minus strand of NW_022111321.1, from coordinate 4,083,460 downwards.
ATCAAGTTGGGGTTAAAAACTCAATTTCTAACTTACAGGGCCACTAGGACCCCCAGCTCCCATGGCAGCACCATTTTTAAAACACTCTAAAGCATGGTATCGGTAACTCGCACTTCCTAGACTAGAGTACAGGAAGATGGCACAGCCGTGAAGGAAGTGACAGTCTGGGGATCAGTGGTTGATGTCAAGTTACTTGGAAGCAGAGGTGCCCCTCTGCAGGAGCAAATCAAGCAAGAAGTTGGAAGTTCTGAAGCCGCCGGCTCAATGGTCTTTCTTGAAGTCTAGTTTATTTTAGGAAACCAGGACACTGCCTCAAATAAAAGTCGCCGAAAACGTAGTGTTTGTATAAAGGGTCTTATTTTAAAATGCAAGACAATCAGCTCCTAAATTAGAAGATAAACTATTGAGGAGGTCTTAATTAGGGAGACGTCTAGCTCTCAGCAGGAGGATAGGAAAGAAGAAAGGAATGACACTCATTCCAACTGTCACATGAATCAGTTAAACTTTTACGTGTGTGTGTGTGTGTCCACCGCTTGTATGTCAGTCTGTCACACAGTGGTGGCTTTTGTGTTGCTGTGATACTGGAAACTGCTACCGGTATTCAAATTACCAGCAGGTTCATCATGATGGACAGGTTTCAGTAGTTGCCAGACTAAGACAGATTAGGAAGGAAGATCTGGCTAATGAGTTCTGAAAATTCGTCAATGAAACCTCTAGGGATCAGAATATTGTCTGACTGCACTCCACCATGCCAGCACTCATGAAAAGGGCACGGAACTAGGCAGTTTCGTTCTGTTGTAGAAGACGTCCCCAGGGGTTCTTGCTGACTTGACAGAGTATATATATCACATCTATCCATTGGCACAAGTCAAGTCCGACTCACGGGGACCTTGTAAAACATGGTAGAACTGCCCCATGGTTTCTAAGGCTACAATCCTTAGAGAAGCCATTATCTTTCCTTCTGCCACATCTCCCTTCTATGGGCGAGTGGGTGGGGGATTCAAACCACTGACCTTTCAGTTAGTAGTCAAACACAACCAGGGTTATCAAGTGCACACACATACACACACATTCTCTCTCTCTGTGTTTGTATATCTATATAAATATATACACACATACACATATCCATATGTGTATATATATCCTTATAAAAGATGTGTATCTAGACATACAAAATATATGAATAATACATATTCATTACACAATACATCAAGGGAGCTTCAAAAATTTTGTGGCAAAATTCCAAGATCTTTTCATCCTGTTTTTCCTCGATCTCTTTGAAACTCATATATTTTCCACAGACACACACGTAGATAGGAATATAATGAAAACTTAATTATACGCTACCTCTTCTTCTAGCTTTTGTGACAGAAAAAGGATGGCACCATCGAATACTTTTGCTTTGCTAGAAAGTTCACGATGACCGTAAAGCAAAGCAGTTCTCAGTTTTCTAGATTCCAAATTTGGAGTGTATGTCACATTATACTGGTATAGCTGCCAGTCCTGGGGCAAATCGATAGTAAAGAGATTTGTGACCAGTGTCACAGGTATTCCACTAGACCCTGAAAAAGATAAATAAAAATAATTTTTTCATCACACCATACTATTACTAATTGCATCATTAAGAAAGATACAGTAGTTCCAGTAAAGCCAGAATGCTTCTTCCACAACACAGAACCACTCCTATAAATTTCAGCCTAACACGTAAGGGCGGAGCTTGAAAGGGAGTCTTGTATAAAGCAGGCCCATAAGAAATCAGAGCAGACACAGGTGTTCTTATCGCTGAGAGGAGAAATGTTTCCAAATCCAGCAGGCCCAGAACTCCTTCTAGAACTTTCCTCTAGCTCTGATTCTCTGCAATTCAAATCAGCTTGAGAAATACGCTCAAGTGGCTAGAAAGAAACTGTGTAGTTCTTACAATGAATGCCATACCAAGCTCCTGATCGTACAAAAGTCAACCAAAAGTTAAACAAAAGTTAGGCATTGTGTGAATTCAGACCTTCCGGAGTTATTGGCTGTAAATCTTTACAGAATTGAGTCCACGGCCCCAAGTTCGAAGTCACTGAGTCTGGGACAAGAGATAGTCTTTAAACCTTAAAGCGAAACTATCCCGTGAAACCTCTTTCAAAAGAAACCACAATCGAGCGTAATTATAAAGCATGTCTGCCTTTAGCAGTATGTTCTTGTAAGAACTACCCATGTGAATCAAATTGGCAAGAGATCAGCTGGGAAGCTCAGGGACCCCGGAGCCCAGGTGAGTGGGGTGGGCAGAAGGAGGGTGAGAACTTTCCCACCGCCTGAAGAGTGTCATCACAGCGTCCTGGACTACAGGAAGACGGTCCTGAATTGGCTTCTGTTTTGCTGTGTACTTCCTCAAGAGCAAAACGAAAAGAAGCTTAAACAAAGCAAAACAGGTGCGCCATAGTGCGTTTCTGAGAAGAATGATGGAAGACTGTGGAGGCAGGGAGTCCTGGTTGCAGATCGTGGGACACGTAATTCGGGTCGTTGAACTATACACATACAATGGATTAAAATGCCAAATGTGTTGTGAGACAGATAGACCAATCGATCTCAAATTTTCCATGGGGAAAAATGCCACTCTCTTTGACTTCCATTTTTCCACGAAACTTCCTGAAGCCGCCTCATGCATAGATGGAGCCGTGGTGGCACAGAGGCTAAGTGTTGGGCCGCTAGCGGGAAGGGCCGCCGTGCGTACCCGTCCGCCACTCGGACCGAGAGAGACCAGACAGTGTGCTTTCTGCAAGGACCCCTGCGGGGCATTTCTGCTCCGCCCCATCGGGCTACGGGGAAGCGCACCCAACGGGACAGCAGTGCGTCCGTTCATTGTGCATCCCATTTTCCCACAAGCCTTTTGAAGCCCCCTGATGGGCGTCTGGTGTCATTGCAACAAAGGGCTCGGGCTCGCGAATGGCCCTTTGGACGCACCGGCCTGGGCCGGGCTTCGTTCCTTCTGTGGGGCGCAGGGTCTGAGTGGGCGCCGACTCGATGGCACGTACCGACGACTACCACGCACACACCACCACAATAAAGAAAGAAAATGGTTTGGCACACTTCCGAAAATTTGTTTTGCATGAAAACATAGTCTTTACACCAGTGGCTAGACTACTATGTATGGACCAGAAGAGGCTTCGGCGCTTGAGGGGGGCTGAGGAGAGCGGGAGGAGCCCTGCCTCAGTGTGGGCTGTGAACCGAAGATCAACAGTTCGAACGCTCCCGCTGCTCCACGGGAGCGAGATGAGGCGAGAAGAAGCCCTGTAGAGTAAGTAGTTCGGTCTGCTCTGTCCAACAGGGTGAACAGCGTCAGCATCGAGTCCGCGGGCAGTGGGTCTTGACGGCAGTGTGGAAGCACTATCCCGTGTTCCTATGTGGAAACAGTTTCCTCTGGGAGCCATGTGTGCTTCAGGAGGTCCATCTTTGTATGCACATCTTAAAAGAACCGAGGAGCGCACAGGCAAGGGACTTCTTGCCTGTTCCTGCAGAGCAGCGATTCTCAACCTGGGGGTCGAATGACCCTTTTCACAGGGGTCGCCCAATTCATAACAGTAACAAAATTACAGTGATGAAGGAGCAACAAAAAAAATTTTATTGTTCAGGGGGGTCACCACAACATGAGCACTGTATTAAAGGGTCGTGGCATTTAGAAGGCTGAGGACCACTGCAGAGAATCGTTCAGGAAACGATCTTATAGAAAAGAATCATCTCAACTAGGTGCCATTTTGCTCTCCACGTGGAAGAAATGAGGCAGGAGTCCTTGGAGTGGTGAGGGGAAAATTGTAACATGTAGGCCTCAGCGTTCCCCCAGACTTGATCCATGGCACGCTCTTGAATGGTGAGAGGGATCACAATGCTATTCTAATTAACCACGTTTTCTTTTATGCTTCCACATGCTGAGGAACATTTTCCTTACTTGTTCATACTAATGAACCATCTCACAATGTCAGGGCAGGCATGACCCTTAGCGGTCATGCGTGGAAGTGCTTTCAACCTGCAGCTGTGATGTATTCGTGGGGTGGTCATGAAGTTAGGTGAGTGGAACCAGCATTGTTTATGAAGCACTAGAGTTCAATAGAATGGATCAGAATGACTCCCATTAGTAAAGTTAAATGCCTTTGTTGTGTGTATGTGTGTGTGCACGCTAATAATAATAACTATTATTATAGTATAATAGGTGATAATAAGTGGGAGCTTCAAAAAGTTATCTTTTCATTCCATTTTCCACATACTTTTTGAAGCCCGTTTCTATACCGATTTCTTATTGTGCTGCATGGTTTAAAGAAGATGCTCGGAAAAGGCTGATCTGCACCCCTGAGGTCAACTTTTGAGAGGGAACCGCACAGCTTTCTGCTGAGGATCCAATGAAAACAACTGTTTCACTGCCCAGAAAGACAATGCAGTGCCCACACGCTGTGCGTCATTTCAGGGGCAGGTCTGACCTCCTGGTGAAGAATTCCCGAGTTAGGCCCTGTCTTTCTTTCTGCAGCTGAAGCCAAGAGAAGGTATTAATATTCCCCATCCAAGAAAAGGACAGAGACAGACATGAAGCACCTTTTTAATCCTCACACCAGGTATCAGGACAAAGTCCTTTCAGCAAGTGAGATGTGACTTGGGGGGAAATGTTATTATTTGTGTTCATAAGAGAGAGTCTTAAAGCCACAGAAACCTGGGGAGCTAATAATACTGAGTAAAGAAACAAAGAAAATGTGTTAACATTTAACCACCGAATTATATGGTGTGAAAATTATGTGTCAATAAAACCAAACTCACAGCCATCGGGTCGATTCCGACTCACAGCGACCCTATTGGACAGCCCCTTTGGGTTTCAGAGACTGTAACTCTTTACAAACTGCTGGCCTTTAGGAGCATAGGGTTGATCACTATGCCACCAGCACTCTTATTTGTCAACAAAACTGTTAAAATAAATAAATAAAAGCCAAAGAAGCCAAAGTGTCCAGACCATGCCTTAGATGTAGCAGGTGTTCAATAAGTATCTCTTTTTTTTCCCCAGATCATACATGTCCACTGTTTTATTGATGGCCTCATCGTCACCCCAAAAGGTTATATTCTCTCCACTTTCTTTTTTTTTTTTTAAACATTTATTTAGGGCTCATACAACTGTTATCCCAATCCATACACACATCAATTGTGTAAAGCGCATTTGTACATCGTTTCTCAAAACATTTTCTCTCCATTTAAACCCCCAACATTAGGTCCTCATTTTTCCCCTCCCTCCCCGCTCCCCCCTCCCGCATGAGCCCTTGATAGTTTATAAATGGGTATTTTGTCATATCTTGCCCTGTCCGACGTCTCCCTTCATCCACTTTTCGGTTGTCTGTCCCCCAATAAGTATCTCTTAACTGAGGCATGAACTGATTTCTCTTAGATTTATATCTCAAAATTTCTTAAGCAAGATTTGGTCACATTCAGAAAGTAAGTACCATAGAGGCTGGATACCTGTTTTGCAGTCTCTCACATGTGCTAGTTTCTCTCTGGTACAAACACTGGCATCCACGAGGTCCCGCCTGAGTCTCCCATCTCTTCCCAGGAGGGTAGGGCCAGCATCACCAGCAGCTGTGCTGTCATCTTCGCCTATTACAGCAAGACAACTCGGTAACATCTCATCTCTCACTCTACTGACAGGACTGACAAGTATGACATCCAAATACACCTACAAGCAAAGCTAAGGTTTTTATGGTTTTCATTAAAACTTGCACACATTGCTGAAAGACAAATAAGACTTCCCAGATGCGTTCCACCTAACAATTAAAAATGTGAAGGAAGCATTAAATACTTTGCTAGAAATCACAGATCCTGAGTTAGACTTATTTCTTAACTGAAGTCAGGGCTGATCTGAGTCCCATCTTGGCTATAAAGAAAGTTTTCCGTCCCTACGCCCTGCTCCACCCCCAGTGATGAGGGGCAACTGTCCCTTCCCAACATCCTGCACAGCCCTGGCATTTCTGTAGCACAGCCACAGCCTGAGAAGCCCTGGTAGCTGGTGCAGTGGGTTATGCATTGGGCTGCTAAACACAAGGTCAGCAGTTCCAAACCACCAAACACTCACAAGAGAAAGATGAGTCGTTGTACTTCCATAAAGATGTACAGCCTCGGAAACACATAAGGGAATTTCTTCCCCCCCCAAAATTCTTCAGTGAACTGAAAGAACCTGAAAATTGGCTTCTCAATGCCTGTAGATTCCCATCTGCCAAGCACTGTCAGGACACTCAGCAGGAGATAGGGTGCTAGAGAGTCCCAAAAGAAACACAGCCAGGGAGGAGGGCCGTCCAAGACAAGGACAGGGGGATACTCAGTGAGGGACCCTGCAGCTGCAGGGGGTGTCTCAGCCCCAGGTTGAACAGAGTCAGATGAAACAAGACAGTCGCTCTTACTTTTCTGTGAAGTCCTACTTGTTCCCACGGAGCCACTGCTAGAGGGTGCGTCGCTGTGAGAAAGATCAGCCGATGTAGACTACAAATGGGCAAAACATAAATAATTTTTGTTGTTGCTTTGATGACCGATGTTCAGTCACAAACCAAACGGTTACTCACTAGATAAGAGCAGTGTCACATCATAAGATCACCAGGAGCTAGGAAGAGGAAACAAGCACGGGCCACCCCTTTGACGAGCAACAAAGACTGCTAGTTCTAGAAGAAAAGGCTGGGAACAAACTACCGTTTCCTCACTCATCATACTTCTGGGTTTTAGGACCAACTCCGACCAGATAAAGAGTTAGTCCCCAGAGGTGTCAAGAAGAGGAGATGGCATCCTTCACCCTGGAAGCTCATGGTACTAATGAGCATGAACCTTCATGCTTCGAGATCCGTGGACATAGGGATGTCCATATCTGAACAGCAAAGAAAATAAAAATAAAAATCTGTGGAGGCCGGAGGATCTGGGCCAGCTGGTCATAAGAGACCCTACTGGAAGCCAGGGGGGCACAGTTAGGTCTCCTAAGAGAACCAGTATTCTTTTCTTTTTTCCCCAGCAACTACTTTCTTTGTTCCAGGTGTTGTTATATCTTGACCTGCCATATTATGAGTGTGGTCCGGAGAAGACCCTTTTGTTTTTAATCATTTTATTAGGGGCTCATACGACTCATCACAATCCATACATACATCAATTGTGTAAAGCACATTTTTACATTCATTGCCCTTGTCATTCTCAAAACATTTGCTCTCCACTTAAGCCCCCGGCATCAGGTCCTCAATTTCCCCCTCCCCCCTCCCCCCTCCCTCGATAATTTATAAATTATTATTTTGTCATATCTTACACTGTTCAACATCTCCCTTCACACACTTTTCTGTTGTCCATCACCCAGGGAGGAGGTTATATGTAGATCTTTGTAATCGCTTCCCCTTTTCTACCCCACCCTCCCACCACCCTCCCGGTATCACCACTCTCAGCACTGGTCTGGAAGGGATCATCTGTCCTGGATTCCCTGTGTTTCCGGTTCCTATCTGTACCAATGTACACCCTCTGGTCTAGCTGGATTTGTAAGGTAGAATTGGGATCATGATAGTTGGGGGAGGGGGGGAGCATTTAAGAACTAGGAGAAAGTTGTATATTTGATCATTGCTACCCTGCACCCTGACTGGCTCATCTCCTTCCTGCAACCCTTCTGTAAGGGGGTGTCCAGCTGCTTACAGATGGGCTTTGGGTCTCCACTCTGCACTCACCCTCATTTACAATGATACGATTTTTTGTTCTTTGATGCCTGACACCTGATCCCTTAACA
>NW_022111321.1:4070134-4075607 GCF_000313985.2 Echinops telfairi | reverse complement strand
GTCTGGCTTGTCTCCTGCCCGAGAGCCCTCTGCAAGGGGATCTCCAGTGGCCTACTAATGGGATAAGACGCTTTTTTGAGGAAATAAGTAACAGCAGCTCCACTAGAGTCCTTTCTGGTCAGAGGCTGTTACAAGTCACCCCTATGTACATCCCTCAAAATGTGTCTGTTTTACAGGTCAGTGCAAACTAGTGGCCCAAATCCAACATGCAGCCGCACCCATGACGGCTGCTACCGAAAGAGGGTGGAACATAAACCATGCCTGTTTTAGATGACCTGTTTTTAGAGGATAACTAAATTACATGCTATGCAACGGTACTTCTGGACAGTACATCATTTTCACCAGGCAACTTAAAACCAACTCAGTAAAACTCAGAACGTACCAGACAAGGATACATTTGCCTTCAGCATTCTATCCTCTTCGTTGGTCAATAGATCTGCTTTCACTATCTGACTCAGACATGAACTTTCGGAGAAAAGAAGGTGAAAAATCTTGGACCGATTCGATGTTGAGAGAGGTAGCACGCTACCTACCACCTAGCAGACAGTGAAAGAAGCAAGCAAAGGCAGGCATCTTCTGTCCCGGGGTGGGGGGAGGGGGGATGGGAGATGGGGGCGGGGTAGGCAAAGCCCAGAAAGTCTCCGAAGCTTTTCTACACACCTCTGTGGAGGCCTGGGGGCGCCCGACTTCCAGGGCGTGCTGGCTGTGGACGCGGATGCCGCGCGCTCTCACGCGGGCCCGTCCGCTCATGTCCCCAAGGTGTTCGGAGTGGCTTCAAGGGCGGTGAAGTCTCAAATAGGGCACCGATGTAGCGTGGGGTGGCGAGGGTCCGAGGAGACGTGGTGGCTCCCCGGCTCTCTCGCGATGGCGCGGGGGCGGACGCAGTTCGCAGCGTGGGAACGCGCAGAGCCGAGATGGGCGTCGGCTGCAGGCCGCTGATCCCGAGGTGCGCGTGCCCGCGGGGGCCCTGGAAGCCGACCGGGACCTCGAGCCCCCTTGGCGCTCCGCTGCCCAACCCCAACCCCACACACGCCCCTCACCCCCACCCAGTGTAGCGTTCAGAAGCAGGCCAGCAACCAGCTGCTCTCCCAGTGCCATCTGGGAAGGGCACCCCATCTCTTCTGTGTGCCCCAGGGACAGAATCAAACAGGTTAACTCAGGCTTCTGACTCTTAGTGGTTTTGTCTTGGCCCTTGGGCCGCTAACCTCACAGGGCGATTCAAAACCAACAACTGCTCTGCGGGAGACCAGCTTTTTTTTTTTTTTAAATAGTCTCCTAAAGTCGCAGGAGCAGTTCTACCCTGCCCTGTGGGGTCGCTATGATTTGGCATCAACTCCCTGGAAGTGAGAGACCAGATAGAGAGCAACAGTTAAATGAGAATCTGGGAGTTCTAGATCGACCTGTGTAAAGGATGGGAAGAAGGCTTGTTTTTCTATCTTCAATTTCACCGCCAAAGACCATTTTTTATTTTTAAAAATAGTATGTTTGTTGTGAGCAGACAAGCACACAGGACAGAATTAAGACGTTGGACCCAGGCAAAGCACACTGAGGGCCAAGCTCCCAACCCACACAAATGTCAATCCTGCCGAAACCCGAAAATGAGCTTTGCAAGTGGCCTTAAATGGAGAGAGAAGTGATGGCAGTTACTGTCTTAGTGATTCCGTGCTGCTATAACAAATACCACAAGAAGATGGACTTAACAAGGAAAAGAAAGTTATCCTCACAGTGTAGACGGCAGCTCTAGAACCCTTTCTCATTCTGCTGGTTTGAGGGGATGGTGTGGGGGAGATCCTTGTCCTGAGGTATCTGCAGGCCCAGCATTCCTGTGTCTCTAGAATATAGGTTCTCAAACTTCTCTGACCTAGCACTCCCTTCTCTCAAAAAAGAAAGAAATGCGCTCTTGGCAATTGAAAGTGTTTGTACTAGACCAGAACCAGGTGTAGGTATCTGCTTTTGCAGCCACCCCGGATGTTCCAGTGCTCCCAGGGGGCAGGATCTCCCACTGTGGGAAATACTAACCTGCAATGTTCACAGCACAGAGACCCAAGGTCCAAAGGATAAGTTTTGCTCCTTCTTCTTTCTTGATGATAACAGATGCACATGCCTCTACTCGATGGACTCTCTTTTTATTTCTTGAAAGATAAAAGGTGATGCAGAGACCCTCCCTTACGTGAGATCAGGGCTGTGACTCAAGAAAGGGTGTTGCTTCCCGTGCAACTGATTGGAGATCACATCATGAAAGATGATTCCATCATTGCCTAACTGCCACGTCACAGAGAAGCAGTCAGACTGATGCATATTTTTAAGGGGCACAATTCAATGCATGAAATTACCAATGATTGAACCCTACTGAGGTTCTGTCCATGTGTGTTATTGCTAAATTCAGAGAAACTGTCAGGGTACCTTTATCTCTAATATGCGGCTATAAAACAGACAGGGAAGAGATGCATTGAAAGGCACCCTGCCACTCTGAGCATCCCAGATCACTTTATATAAGTGATCAATATCACTTATGCTACTTACACATTTATTTCATAGATATAACACATACCTACAATATTTTACATAAGCATATTGCACTAATCTAGGACATATTACCAAGAATTGGGTCTCCAGGTGAGAGGGTAAACACTTAGGCACAGCCTGAACTATGCAGTTCACACACCAGTCAGTGGGCTGGAATTCTCATTTCCTTACACCATCTCAGAATTTGACATCATCCAATTTCACAGTTTTTGCCAATCTTATTCTGTAAAGTATCATCACACATTGTTACTTTTCTCACTGGTATTTTCTTACTAGTGTTAAATGTACTTTTTCTTTTAAGTGACAGGGTTGGAGCTTACAATTCTCTGAAATACATGTTTTTATCACTTCCTACGTTTTTCTTGGTTATTTAAAAGACTTCTATATGTATTTTTGTTTTGTTTTAACACTACAAATAGATTCCCCCAGTCTAGCGCCTGTAAAATTTGACTAAGCAGTCCTTTATCTAACCAAAATCCTTGATTTTGATGTAGCCAAATTCACTCGTATTCCATTTTAATGTTTCTATTTTGGGGGTGTTTATATATATATATATATATTTAATTTTTATTGTCAATTAGTTGGGGGGTTACTTTTCAGATAATCAGTTTTGGACTCAACAATTTAAACTACTTATTAAACTTTTCCAGGTATTTTTAAAAGAACATTTTCCTTCTCTTACATTAATAAACATATGCCATGTCTTTGTGCACTTACCATTCCTATTGCATACCTGAGCACTTCCAGGAGTTAATCGATATGTGTGGCTTGAATGGGGATCTAGCTTTTCCTCCACATTCTGAGCCGTTTTCCCTTGACATTGTCTCTTAGACAATTGAAACTTCCTCTTATGCTTTCTGGAGCCACATTCAGCAAATGATAAATTGTCACATATTCCTAGATCTAGTTTCTGTAGCTGCCATTTCTATCCCATTTTTCTATGTCAGTCCAGCACCTGTACTTTGACATTCTCTATTATTATATCTTTGTAGTATTCGTAAAACATAGTAGGATGGGGTAGGGATTAAACTCAGTCTAGAGAGGAATAACTCCGTTCAGAGAGAAAATTAGTTTAACTCCGAGAAATTAGTAGTAGTAGACAAACCTGGGGGTGGGGGATAGGGATGGGGGGTGGGGGGAGAAGAGAACTCTGAGAAACAGAAGCCAAAAAAAGGGTTGTTGTTTTTTTAATGCTTTTGAAGTATGTGATACAGACAAAGGTGAAGCAATAGATTAAAGCATAAATTAAAGGTGACAACGAGAACCTTGGGAGTTGATGTTAAAAAAAAGTTTCTTAAAGATTGGGGGACATAAAAAGGCTTTTCCCTATCTTGTCTCCCCCAAATATATGTCAGACCTAAGACACTGCTAGCAACTAATGGTAAATGATTGTCAAGTTATCTCCCTGAAGGCATCAGCCATCCAGAGCAATCAGTCTTGTCCACCATAGGTGGGGCTCACTCCCTGCTGTTGAGGACATTGGATTGCTATCCCTGAAGGCCTGAGAATAAATCAAACTACCAACTCAAGGACAATCAAGGTTAAGCTGCCATCATGAATCTAGGATCCGCCCATCCTGTCACATGTGTATCCTTAATCCCTCCTCTTCCTACAGCGTGTACAATTCTAGATCGTCCCCCTCCCATCGCTGTATTGCCTATGGTACTACCTCTTCCTCGGACGTAGGTTGTTACCTGTAATCAGGGGTTTGCATGCCCCCAAAGATAATATAAGCCTTGGTTAGAAATAAATCTCTCTCTCCTGCCTGCTTCCTCCCACACCTCCAAGTGAACCATCAAGAGGGGCTGAGGTAAGCATACTACCATGAAATGTGTCTGACTCCTTTATTGTACTCTCTGTCCTATCACTCCTATCTTCTATGACTTTACAATAATCTTTATATATTATAACCATACAGTTGGACCTATCAACCCGTGATCATTGTTAGGGGCTGGTCTCCCCCCACAAAAGATCATAACAGAGACACCATAGAGGGAAAAATCACCTTTGAAGATTGTAATGATGTTGTCCCAGACTGGGTATTGGAAAGCAAGCTACATTGAAAATATTGACGGCATTTAAAGTGCTTGATGATGATAATTCAAGTAAAATAAATTGGAAGAATTTACAATGTGCTGCCTGAGAATTGGGTGACAACATGAGTGATGAAGGACTTGAGGCCATGATGGAGGAACTGGATGAAGATGACGATGGAGAATAAGCCAAGAGGAGTTCATTGCTACTGCGTCTGGCGGCATTTCGAGAATGAGGAGAATAAGCACTAAGAATTCTACAGTCAACATAGTCTCGCCTATTTGGGGGTTTGTGTGTGCCTGGAGCCATGTGGAAAAGAAGAAGAAGCCAACTTAGTGTTTTTTCCAAAAGGACCAAAAATAAGGGTTTTCCGTATTTCTGTTTTACTATTGTTAATGTTTCTTTGTATAAACATTATCGTTAGTAGCTCAGATTGTATTTATAATTCAGCTGTTATATAAAGTTTCAATCATGTAATAACAAACCCTTTTTAGCTGTTTTTGGCTTAAAATATTAGTATACGAGAATCTAAGTATAACCTCCTCCCTGGGGAATGGACAGCAGAGAAGAGGGCGGAGGGAGACGTCGGACAGTAACTTATGACAAAACTATAATAATTTATGAATTATGAAGGGTTCGGTGGGGGGAGAGGGGAGAAGGAGGGGGAAATGAGCAAATGATATTGAGGGCTAAAGTAGAGGACAAATGTTTTGAGATTGATGAGGGCAACAGGTGTTCATATGTGCTTGACTCAATGGATGTATGCATGGACTGTGATAAGAATTGTATGAGCCCTCAATAAAATAATTAAAAAAAAAGAATAATGAGGGTAACAAATGTACAAATGTGCTTTATACAATTGATGTATGGATGGATTGTGATAAGTTGTATGAGCCCCCAATAAAATGACTTA
>NW_022111321.1:4067639-4069211 GCF_000313985.2 Echinops telfairi | reverse complement strand
TTATTCCCAATTTTCAAACTTATTTTAAACATTAGATGTGCATTGTATTGAGCTGGTGGTGGGTTTGAACTGCTGACCTTCCAGTGAGCTAACCATCACTTACCCATTGCACTACTGAGGCTCTTTCCATACAGATTACAGCCTTGGAAACCCCATAAAGAAATAGGAATCTACCTGAAGACACACAACAAGCTCATACGGACACATGTATTAGATGTTGGCAAGTAGTTGGGAGGAGCCTGTGTGTCCATTAGAAGAAGAATAGATAGATACATAGTAGATGTCTAGAGTGGGCCAACAGGAAGGAAGTGGAAGGAAAAAGGAGCCAATCACAATGATCGACGTACAACTCCCACCCCCCAGGGGGAAAAACAACGGAAACGTGGGTGGAGGGAGACAGCGGATGGTGTATATATTGCACACCACATGGCACTGAGTTAAAGAAAAATAAGAAACAGATGGAGGTCTATACTGTGACAAAAATCACATCCAATTTAAAACAGTACCGACACATGTGTATGGATATGTAATTAGTTTCATTCCTAGTTGACCCAATACTGTGAGGCCCTACATGAGGGAGGACAGGAGGAGTGGCACAGCAGGCAAGCAAGGGGGAAAGCAAAATACAACACAACAGAGGAGGACATGAGAATCCTGAGAATCCATGAGAATCTTGAACAATGAATTAGAGTATGACTAATTCAACTTATGTACATACTAACTTTGCAGCCCTAAAATAAAATAGTTATAGCTGCTAATATATATATACAGTAAGCCAGGCTCAGTGGAAGACATTATTGCCCCCATTTTTAATTTATTATTTTTATTCCTCTAGTTCTTTTAAAAAATTTAAATAAATCATTTTATTGGGGGCTCTTACAGCTCTTATAACAACCCATATATCAATTGTAACAGCACATTTGTACATATATTGCCATCATCATTTCCAAAACATTTTCTTTTTACTAGAGCCCTTGGTATCAGCCTTTTGTCCCGCCCCCCTACTTGGTGAACCCTTGATAATTTGTAAATTATTTTCATTTTCATATTATGCACAATCTGCTGTCTCCCTCCACCCATGTTTCTGTTGTTTGTCCCTCTGGAGGGGGGCAGGATGTTGTACATCGATCATTGTGATGGTTTCCACTTTCTTCCACTTCTCTCCCCACCTTCCCCCTACCCTCATGAGAGTATTACTACTCTACTTATTGGTCCTGAAGGGCTTATCTGTCCTGGATTCTGTGTGTTGAGAGCTCATATCTGTACCAGTGTCTGTGCTCTGGTCTAGCCAAATTTGTAAGAAAGAACCGCGGTCATGATACTGGGGGAAGGAAGCATTAAAGAACTAAAGGGTTGTTGGGTGTTTTGTTGGTGCTTTGCTGCTAATCCCTTCCTTGTGACCCTTCTGTGAGGGGATCTCCAATTGTCTACAGATGAGCTTTGGGTCTCCACTCCCACCACCCCCTTGTTTGCATCTAAATGGCTGCTTGTTTTGGGTCTTCTGATGTCTGATACCTAATTCCATTGACACCTCATAATATTGCCCCCATTTTAAAGCCATTGTCATTGAGT
>NW_022111321.1:4038620-4066361 GCF_000313985.2 Echinops telfairi | reverse complement strand
ATATAAATATATTTGCATATGTACATGTCTTTATCTAGACCTCTATAAATGCCCTTTGCCTCCCAGCTCTTTCTTCTATTTCCCTTGATTCTCCTCCTGTCCCACTATCATAGAGCACCCTTTTATGCTCTCTTGGAAAACCATTCATGCAAAAGGCAGGCTAGTAGGAGAGGCAGTGATCGCTCCGGGCAGAGATGACCAGTCTTAGACTTGATTCAATGAAGCTGCTCTAATGGGTAATGATGTCTTTCTTTGGACATGAGTGAGTCTAGATGTTGTGGTTAATTGCCACGTTAAATAGAGGGGCAGGTGGAAAACAAAAACGTGAACTAAGAAGTTTTGAAAACGTGTGCTGTGTTCCTGAATATAAGAAAAAGCATAACTCCACACTTTACAAATGCACCTCATCCTGACCCTGTGGTCCTTGCCACAGGTGTTGCATTGCTAAGTGATGGAACTCCAGAGTCATGAGACAGATGAGAATCTGCTTTCAATTTCCCAGATACTGACTCCACCCAGTAAAAACAGACGTAGATTATTTCCAATCAGTATTTGCATTTGTCAGCTCTCTGTTATGATTACTACATTAACAGGCCCATTGGGCCAATTGCATTGAGCTCTTCACAAAGGACTTCTAAAATGCATTTACACTTTTGTGTTCATGGAAAGCAGTCTGGCATGGCTATAGGTATAGATGGGCTTTAGAACTGCAAAGATTAGAGTTCTATCCCAACTATATCACTTAACAGCTCTTTAATTGTTTTAGCACTCACACAGATTCCATTTTTACTCCCAGAAACAAACACCAGAATTTATAGTAATTTACATAAAGAAACATTTGCATTTACATTCTTCAGAATGTCATACAATTGGGACTAAAATAACCACTTGAGGTAAATTTGAGCCTTTTCTACTTGAGAGGACCAAGTGCAGTTTCAATTTCAATAAGTAAACTTCTAAGATCTGGAAAAAATCGTCCTAGTGCTAATAAGAGAACTAGTCTTTTGATGAAAAGTATGAAGTTCTACAGACTTGTTAAAATCAATATAAAACAGAGGTGGGTGAGGCTTACATGTTTTATAAAGCAGCATTTTTAGATCAACTGCTTCATTTCTCCCCTCATATAAAAGAGTAATATTTTCTACAGAGTCGATTGCACATAGAAATTAAAAGAAACACTAATAATAAGTACAATTACTTAAATAAGGAATATTGAAAGTACCATGGTCTAATAAAAGGATACACCAATCTGTCTTGGAAGACGTTCGACCAAAGTGCTCCTTAGAGGCAAGGATGGCGAGACTTTGTCTTACATACTTTGGATATGTTGTCAGTAGAGTCCGGTCCCTGGAAAAGGGCATCAGGTTTGGTAAAGTGAAGGGCAGTCAAAAAGAGAAAGGGCCTCCGGGAGCTAGCTCAACACCATGGCTGCGACACTGGGCTCAAGCACAGGAGCGATTGTGAGGCTGGAGCAGCCTGGGCAGGGTCCGTGTGGTTGTGCATGTGGTTGCTATGGGTCGGCGGAACCGATGCGGTGACCCCTCACAACAGCAGCAACAACAAATAAGTAATTAAATTACTTATCAAATACTCCCTTCTTCTAAAACGTAACCCAGGGCCAAAAACATCTATCACTCTTTTCTTTTTACATCCAGCACTTTTCATTGCTTATGTTTGGTGGAAACAAAGACAAACCGTTCTGCCCTCTTTCGGGAACACTTTCCAATCCAGTCAATACCGACTACATGGTGACAGGTAACTAGGAATGGTGACTTCTTGGGGTCAAGGCAGAGAAGGGAGAATGGGCTCTTGGTGCTCTGGTTCATGTCCAACAAGACTATGATACGGCACAGTGGCCAGCACAGGTCACACTACACTGGACCTCAGCACTGGCCACAAACTCAGATTCTTCTCTGACGCTAGCAAATCAAATGAAATAACTTAGGTGGGGGTTTTGGGGGGGGGGTGACTTAAAATGGAACCCCCAAATTTTCAAAACCATGCACCTGACATTATTCTCCTTTCAAAAGTTACATAAAACACACTGTTTTTCAATCTAATAGCCCAGATAGTCTCCCCCCCCCCCACTTCACTTAGCCTACTGTGTAGCTACAGGTCAGACCAGTCTGCCTCGAGATGTAAACATAGGGGACAATAAAGCAAGTTAGTGGCATCTACATACATATTTTTTCTAGACACTACTGTTAGGTGGACATTTTTTAAAAGAGGAAAAAGAAAGGTTCCATCTTAGAGTCTCACATTTTGTGAATCCAATGCTAAGGTGACAGTGTGTGTAAGGGGATTTTGTTTTCAGTAAAGGGGAGCTGGGAAAAGATGGCATCTATCTCTTCTTCTACAAGAGTTATTAGATGGAGGGGGGCGCAGCGGGGAGGGAGGGGAAAAATGAGGAGCTGATGCCAGGGGATTAAGTGGAGAGGAGATGTTTTGAGAATGATGAGGGCAATGAATGTACAAATGTGCTTTACACAATGGATGTATGTATGGATTGTGATAAGAGTTGTATGAGCCTCTAATAAAACGATTAAAAAAAAAAGAGTTATTAGATGGTACATCCTCCTCAAAGCCCTTGATCTCTCGAACTAGAGCCTGCTCCAGGATCAATCACACGGCCTTTCTATTACGCTGGCCGCCTGCAGTGGCCAACGCATAGATCCAGGCTAGTTTGCTACTGCAGTTGTTGCAGCTAACGTCTAACACCGTATGGCAGCCAGTGAGCATGACCTGGTCTTGAACTTCACTGTACTGCAGGCTAACTTTCCTATTCAAAAGAAATGCTCAGCCAGAGGCACCTGTGAAACGAATGGACATGAGTTGTGAGTGGGCAGTTAAGATCATATTGCAGTTTGCACGGGAAAAGACACAGGTGCCCCAAAGGGTCAAGAGCAATTCTGCCTATTTGGGGAGGGAATGTTCTAAACACAGAAGACGCTGTGAGACCCACTGTTCTCTTGTTTCAGCTCTCGGCTGGGAGGAAGCCCCTGCCACTTAACTTTTTGACCCAAGAAAATTTTCTAAAGTTCATTTACCCCAGTTACCCTCTATTCCTATAGAATAAGAGAGATAAAGCAATACCAGGGCTACACAAGGGTTTAAAAAAAAAAATTTTTTTTTAAAAGAAAGAAATACCAGGGCTGTTCACTGTTAAAGTGATTTGAGGACAGGTCATTTTCTGTTGTGGGGGAGCTTTCTTGTGTATTGTAGGATGGGTAGCTGCATCCCTGGCCTCTGCTCAGTAGCATTCCCTCTAGTTTACCAACCCCAAATGTCTCCACATTGCTAAATGGGAGTGTGATTTTGCCTCTGGTTGAGAACTACTGAGATATGTTCTGAGAATTAAATGAATCAATACAATGATGCTTAGTGTAGTGTCTGTATATAATAAAAATGGGATACTTAGTTATTACTAGCATAATAATGTGTGATTGATAACCTATAAAAATGAATAAAACTCAATATAATTTTGCCATATTTCATGCTTTCTAATTTGTATCAAATCACTGCATGTGTACCTACTGGCTTAAAATAACACCAGTTACAACAACTTACAGCCATCAAGTTGAATCCAATTCATTCATAGCAACTCTGTAAGACCGGGTCGCACTGGCCCTGTGAGTTTCTGAGACTATTAAGTCTTGACTGAGTAAAAAGACTCATCTTTCTTCCAAGGGGTGGCTAGGAGTGACTTGCTATTTGCAGCCCAATGTGAAACCATTCATCCATCACCAAGCCTCCCTAATGCTAGTCATAGACATCTCTTGTGTTGTGCCCACCTTTAGATTTTTCTCAGCCCTCCTTTTAACTCCAATCATTGTTGTGGCAAGTAGACACTTCCGGGGGGGTACTTTACGGCTTCGCAGAGGATTCCTGATGGGATCAAATACCAGATGCCACAATAACTATTGGTTTGATCATCCATGGGTTGACGTCCATCCCTCCCTCTCTCACCCTTCCCAGTCTTTCTCTCCTGTTCTTCCCAGTCACTTCCCAGAATAAACCACCAACTGCAGACCTTTATCTCAGGTTCTATTTGGGGGGAAAGTAAGCTAGCATAACTCAGTAAGAGAAGAGACTTTTTACTCAACCAAAACACATTCAAACCTACTGTGGGCCAAAATGAGGAGCCCGCATGGCATCATGGTTAGAAAACGGGCTGCTAACTGCACAGTCAGCAGTTCAAAATCACCAACCGCTCCTCAGAAGAAAGGCAGGGTTTTCTACTCCCGTAAAGAGCTACCGTCTCAGAAACTCCCAGGGGCAATTTCATCCTGTCCCCTAGGCTCGCCGTGAGTCAGAATGGACTGGTTAGCATTGAGATTGGTTTGGTTTTTTGATGGGCCAAAGCATTGCTATATGAACTTTATCAATGAGGAAAAATAATTTCAAGATTATCCAAAGTCATCCTACATGTCAGGTTTTTTTGGTTATTCTTCTCTCTGGCTGCTGCTTGATTTTAATTATTTTTATTATGGAAACCTGCAAGCACAGACATGCTCACATCCACTAATTTGTTGTGTCCATATCCATGGTGCCTACTAGTACAAAATTAATTCCCCAGGTGTGGGAGTAGATGGTTGGAACACCTGTCTTATTAGTGCACTAGTGGTGTTGTTATCTTTGGGAGTTATTTCAACCATACTTAAAGAAATCAATTTATTTTTATTAAATTTTTTCTACTTCAAAACACATCATCCCTTGAAAGACAGGACAAAGAATTTATGTAAACCTGTGACCAAGTTTCACCAGGAAGCATTTGACCATATTTGCTTTATCATAAATTTTTTCTTTATCTTTTTTTCTGAACCATTTTCAAGGATGCTGTGCATGTTCTACCCTTAACTTTAAATGTGTCTTTAAGAACAAAAGCACTTTCCATGCTCTTACATAACGTAAGACAATGATCAACATCAGGGGGTTTAGCATGGATTTCAAAAAACCGATGGCCGCCGAGTCAATTCTGACTCATTTTGACCCTGTAAGACAGAATGAACTGCCCCTGTGGGTTTCCATGGCTATTCATCTTTATTATGATCATCTTTCTGCTGCCTGGTGGCTGTAATCATTTTACTGGGGGCTCGTACTAGAACTCTTATCACAATCCATACATACATCCATTGTGTCAAGCACACTTGTACGTTTGTTGCCATCATCATTCTCAAAACATTTTCTTTCTACTTGAGCCCTTGATAACAGCTCCTCATCTTCCCCCTCCCTCCCCCACCCTTCTTCACTCATGAACCCTTGATAATTTATACATTATTATTGGTTTTTCATCTCTTACACTGTTCAATGTCACCCTTCACCCACTTTTCTGTTGTCCATCCCCCAGGGAGGGGGTTATATGTAGATCATTGTGGTTGGTTCCCCCTTTCTACCCCACCTTCCCCGTACCCTCTTGGTATGGCTACTCTCACTATTGGTCCTGAGGGGTTTATTTGTCCTGGATTCCCTGTGTTTCCAGCTCTTATCTGTACCAGTGTACATGCTCTGGTCTACCTGGATTTGTAAGGTAGAATTGGGATCATGATAGTGGGGGGAGGGCAGCGAGGGAGGAAGCATTTAGGAACTAGAGGAAAGTTGTATGTTTCAGCATTTTTACACTTCACCCCGACTGTCTCATCTCCTCCTCATGACCCTTCTGAAAGGGGATGTCCAGTTGCCTACAGATGGGCTTTGGGTCTCTAGTTGAGACTGCTACGTGTTCTAACACACAACAGTATTGCTGGCTAAAATCTAGGAAGACACCACGCCAAATTGTTAGTGTATCGGCCACTTCGGTCTCTTGGTTCAGAATGTACTGAACCATTTTTTTCTAGTACATCCAGAAAAATGATAGTACTGCCAGGTCTTTAAAGAACCAAGAGGAATTGACCGTCTCCACTAAAATCAACAATAAAACCAGCATTTCTTTTTTATCTCTTGTTTGTTTGTTTGTTTCTTTCTTTTTTTTAGTATCTTAGGACATAAAAACCTGGGACCATAATGTTTCTCTGGTTAAGTGGCAAAATTTAAGGAATAAACTTAAGTAAGCAAACTTTTCCTCAAGTATATTGAATTTCTCACAAAACTGTCTGTAAATTTGAGCTCAGCATCATAACCAAAATTATTCATATAATAAAACATCACTGGCATATAATCATTTTATCTAATGTTCTAGTAAGAAGCCCTGGTGGAGCTGCTGGGTAAATGTTGGGCTTCTAGCCACAAAGCGGTGGTTAAAACTGCCAGGGCCATTGCAGAAGAAAGAAGAGGCTATCAGCTCCTATGAAGATTTTCAGCCTCACACCCCTACACAGGGTTTCTATGAGTCAGAATCGACGGATGGCAGTGGGTAGTGGGCAATGTTGCAGGAAAAAGGAAGGCAAACAGCTTGGGCCGGTTTTAAAAGGAAGAAATGAAAGCGGAAAAGGAGCGAGAGAGGGAAGGAGAAATGGTGTCAATAAAGAAAGTGGGGGATACAGGAAGACATTCGTGTGCTCTGATAGAATGAGTTCTACCAAACGTTTAAGGAGTCCTGATGTTGCAAAACGGAGCCCTGATGACATAATGGGTTACCCTGGGGCTGCTAACCACAAGCCAAAGCTGCAGGGGGACGATGAAGCTTTCTAATCTCATAAGGGTTTACAGTCTTAAAAACCCATGGAGGCAGTTTTAGCCTGTCCTTTAGGGTGTTTCTGAGTCAGAATTAACTTGAGTTTGATTCAATATTACAATATTACCAGCTGTTCCAAGGGAGAAAGATGGGGCTGTCTGTTCCTGTAAACATTTACAACTCAGAAACCCCATACCGTCAGAACTAACCATCAGAATCAACTCGACGGCAGTGCATTTTGGTTGGATGCTGCAAGTGGTTAAGCAGTCAACTGCTAACCAAACGTTAGAGATTTAAACCAGTTCTACCCTGTCCTGTAGGGTCACTATGAGTCAGAGCCCTGGTGGCATAATGGGTTTCACATTGCTCTACTAGCCTCAAGGTAAGTAGTTGGAAACTATCAGCTGCTCCTCAGGAAGATGAGATTTTCTACTCTTACAAAGAGTTATAGTCGTGGAAATCCACAGGGGTGGTTCTATCCTGTTCTATCAGGTTACTCACCATCAGAATTGACTCAATGGCACTGCGTTTAGCTTGGTGTTAGAGAACTCCACTAAGAGGAGAAAGAACTGACAATACGCTTACACCCAAGAAAACTCTCTGGGCACAGACCTACTCTGTCACCTGGAGTCATGCTGAGCCACAACTGGGTGACCCTGAAAAACTGAAGTCAAACACATAAGGAAGAAAGGACACCAGTTCTATCGGAACTCTTACAGAAAATAGTGGAGAAGGTGGTCCCTCCATGCTTTCTACCAGAGTAAGCCTCACCAGACCCAGGCACAGGCATTGCGAAAAAGACAACAGCAACCAACTGAACAAAAGCCACAAACGACAGGCCAGTATCCCTCTTGAACATTGATGCAAACATCCCAAACGAGCTATGAGCAAAAAGCTACAAGACCTTGGCTTTGGAGAGAAATTGTTAGATATAGTTCTAAAGACACAATTCATCAACTGAATCTCTGGTAACTTGGATTTTATAAAAATTAAGAATCTGTTCTCTGAATGACACTGCTAAGAGAATGCAAAGACAAGTCACCTACTAAAGAAAATATCTGCAAAACACATATCTGATCAAGAACGTGTACAGTAAGCCCCCGAGCATGAACATCCAGTTTACTGACAACTTACACCAGTCCTTTAATCTTATGTCAGTTTGCCATCATTTCTAAATGATTGAACCCGCCACTCCCCCCAAAACACAGCTCACTGTTATTGAGTCAATTCTGACCCATAGAGACCCTAAGAAGAGAGTGAAACTGCCCCTAGTGGGTTTCTGGGCCTGTCAATCTTTCCCAGAACAGGAAAAGCCTCATCTTTCCTCACAGAGTAGCTAGAGGATTTGAACTGGTAACTTTGGGGTCAGCGATCCGAGATGTAACACATTACGATACCAGGACTCCCTAAACCAAACTTGACTACTACCCACAACAAATTCTCCATCTCCTTCACCATCTTCATTTACTGCACATCCACCTTTAAAATGATGAAAAAAGCTTCCAGCTATTTTCCATGCTAAACAAACCAAAACCAAATCCACTGCCTTTGAGCTGATTCAGACCGAGGTAGAGTGGACCTTCCCCCCAGGTCTACAAGGCTGTAATCTTTACGGAAGTAGATTGCTACCTCATTTTCCCACAGAGCCCAGCCATTGGGTTAGCAGGCAAGCACTTGAACACTGCACCTCTTGCGTTAAAGTAAGGCTCAATTGGAACCATATGGCCCTATTTTGAAACCGACACGTTCTAATTATAACAAAACTGTGGGTAACACTGAGAAGAATGTTCATTGTGCTCATGAAGAATTTGTAGGTAGGGGGAATTGGGGAGTCCTCAGTGGATGTGGGAGAGGGAGGGAGCAGTAGAGCTGATTGTGATGATGTACGCACAACTCTTTCTAGAATATGATATGTGAATATTAAATCAAGAATACTTCTTTTAAAAACGCAGCAACATGGAGAACAAATGAGTGGTTGTCCGAAGATGAGGCAGTGAGAGAGGCTCATGGTATTTCTTTCAGGCAATGAAAATGGAGTTCTTAGATGCTTTCCCTCACTTTTAATTTTTAAATAATATTTTATTGTATTTTAGGTAAAAATTTACAAAGCAAATTAGGTTCCCAGTTAACAATTTTTGTACAGATTGCTCCATGAGGTCACGGGTAATCGTCACAATGTACTGCCATTCTCCTGATTTCCAACGTGTTTGTCCTTTGGCCATTGGTTGAGCTTCAATGCATCACTCTGCTTTGGTGAAAGGGGGGATTATTTGGTCCCACCCAGGTGACTGTTTAAGAAAGCATGTAACTTGCAGGTGATATTGTCTATTTTATAAGCCAGTCTACCATTTGGGTGAACGATGACTCCGGGAGTGGCTTCAGGTCAAGTTCAAGGGGTATCTTAGGGCGATAATCTTGGGGATTTCTTCAAGTCTCCATTGGTTCTTGAAGTCCAGTTCCTCTTAACCTTTTAGAAACCAGCTCTGAGCCTGGATTAAAAGGTTATTCCTGATCAGAGTCTGCCTTTATTTCTAGGATCATCTCTTACCCTCCAGACCTCCTACCCTTCCCACCCCACCAGCTCACCCTTGCCCTCTAGTCCAGAATGACATGCAGTTTCTCTAACCTACCAGATCCAATCGCTCCTATGAACTTCTGCCAAGCTCAGGCCCATGCTCATGCCCACAACTCTGACAGTAAAAACTCCAAATCGGACCACTGTCATCAAGTTGATTCCAACTCAAAGTGCTCCTATATTGGGTTGGAAGCTGTACGTATTTAAGGGAGCAAGAGAGATACCAGGTTAAAGAGTTTCATTTATTTGGCATTGATCGGCATTGTACGAATTATACGGCAGTAGCAAGGTGACGAGGAAAATGAGATTGCCAATGCTACTATATATATGCTGTTCCAGTTCAGTTGTGGTTCCATAGACACAGATTTAATCTCAAGTATAACGTCAAATAACCGAACAATAATTATAATTCTGCCCACTCGACATTGAGGGCAAGAAAGAAGGGGGTGAGAGCAAAAAGAGGTGGAGGAGGAGAACGCACTTCACTCAGATACGTGGTTAGATACAGGGATGGGTTGAGATGAGAGAAACATAAATAAATCGTTGACTACACACGAGAGAGCCACCTAAAAATAAAAATACTTTATTTTATTTTTTAAAGTACTTTATGAGGGGCTGACCCCAATCCCAACTACTACATGGACACTTGCCCCTTCCCCCATAAAATTTATTTCAAAGGACGACATTGAATCTGCAGCTCCGGGAGAGGGCCATATCTGATTGGAGCACACGGGAGCAGATGAAGGGGGAGGAGGAGGGAGTGGAGCACATCCTGGCCCACCAGGCCTTGAGGACGATGACCCCAATCAGGCCACAGAGAGGACCACATGGCCGGCCCCACTATGAGACATGATGCCCCTCACTGACCCATAGCCCTACAGGGGACAGCACTGGAGACACAGTGTGGGAATTGCGCTCAATCTGATCCCACCACACCGAGGCAAAACACTAAGGGGGTGCAAGAGAACAGCAAGGGAAAGGAGCAACGAGTTCCCCAGGGAATGCTGAAGATGGACTTTGGGGCCAGGGTGTGGTGCCCCAACAGACTGGACTGGAAAACACTCCTAAAGGTCAACAAACGATCCTTGAACTAACTACAAGGTTTTCTTTCTTGTTGTGTTGTTTTTTTCTTTGTCAGTGGTTTGTTGCTATTTTTGTTTTGTTGTATATTGTTGCTTGGTTTTGCAAAAAAAAATAATAATAATAAAGTACTTTTGACATTAAAAAAAAATGGTTCTTTCCAAATGTGGTGGTTATACAATTTCATGTCAACTTGGTAAATAGAGTGAAAGGGTGGAGTCTAGCCTGTCATTCAGGTCACAGCCTGATGATGCCTCCTTGTGGGCATGAGCTTCTCATGGGGGTTCTGGGAACTTCATTTCTTCCTCCCTGGAGGTAGGACACAAACCCTCTCTGCTTGACCTTCCTATTGAAGAGCAACATGGAGCTACACTGATGGCAGCCAGAGCCCTGGAGATGCATCCACTGCCATTGGATCCACAGGACTCTACCCACCAGCCTGTGATTGTCCTGCATTCGGCATCATTGCACGTGCTGCGTGAGTCAAAAAGGAATTTGTGGACTAGTATCAGACATATGGGCTAATATCGGACTTAATAGGGACTCGAGATGGACTGGGCTGGGATATTTTCTTAATGTACGATAGCTCTTTGATACAAAGTTCTCCTACACACGTATGAGTGTCTCTGGATTTGTTTCTCTAGTCAGCCTGAACTAACACATCAAATATCTTTTCCATTTAATAAGTTGGCATAATATAAAATTCAAGTCATATAAATAAATAACTACCAATAGACACATAATATAGCACAAGAAGAAAAACAACCAATCAGCAGCCTGTTCTTTTTTTAAAAATTATTTTATTGAGGGCTCATACAATTCTTATCACAGTCCATATATACATCCATTGAGTCAAGCACATATGTACACCTGTTGCCCTCATCAATCTCACAACATTTGCCCTCCACTTTAGCCCTCAATATCGTTTTCTCATTTCCCCCCTCCCTCCCCCTTCCCCCTCCCTTCTGAACCCTTCATAATTCATAAATTATTATAGTTTTGTCATAAGTTACACTGTCCGACTTCTCCCTCCACCCCCTTCTCTGCTGTCCATTCCCCAGGGAGGAGTCTAAGATTCTTGTAATTGGTTCCCCCCTTTCACCCGGCATTCCCTTCACCCTCCAGGCCTCGCCCCTCTCACCACTGGTCCTGATGAAGTCATCTATCCTGGATTCCCTGTGTCTCAAGTTCAGCAGCCTGTTCTTATTAAAATAGTATTGAAAAGTCAGTATCACCATTTTTAGTTCTGATCATTATTATGACTATTGCTCAAATTGTATGGCAGCCTCTAATCTGTTTGCTTGTAGTTTACATAATATGAACCTATTATGTTTATTATTATTATATTTTTTAATGTCATTTATATTATATTACCATACATGTAGCTTATATTGTTATAAACTGTTATATATGTTATATATATTATCTGTTATATATTATAAATGATTATAATAAACCTATTATGTAGTTCACATAATATAAGCCTATTCTATAATAGAAGAAGAATTCTAAAGCAAAGATGTCTTAGATATGAAGGTAATCCCAGGATGACACAATAGCTAGACAGGATATGGTTGATATTTAAGAAATGATAGATGAATTCTAGTGTCCCAGGTTTAGAAGCCCTTGTAAGGAGAAAACCCTAAATCCATGCTACAGTAATACTGCTTAAAGTGCTTATGTATAGCTTATTCATAGCTACAAAATTCCTTGACAATGTTTTTTTTTTAATTCTTTCAATTTCTCAGATTAGATCCAAGCTAACATCTCCTGGATATGACAAACTTGTTTTGATCTCTAAACTTCTGTTCCTATAAAACCAAAAACTTCTGGTTCTATGAAACCAAAAACAAAGAAAAACTTAGAAGTCCCTAGTGACCAGCTCAACTGCACATATACACACACCTCCCATCTCCATTTGCTCTAAGCCAAAACAGATGTCGTGCAAATAGGCAATGGGGCATGCACCACAGATGACTTAACCCTTGCATCAAAGTTACAATATCATGTTTCGCAAACCCGAAAATGGGAAATGTGCACAGTTTCAAAGAATTCTTAATTGGGGGGCACTGAGAACATCCAGGACCAAGGCTGCAGTAGGCGGGGACCTGAATTGCTCAAATTGTATGGCAGCCTCCAGTTATCTGTTCGCTTGTAGTTTACATAATATAAACCTATTAATAACAGAAGCATAATTCTAAAGCATCCATCACACTCTGGAGCCAGCACTGTCCCCAGTCCCTTCATCACTGAGAATGCAGAGATGCTGGGAGCTCATGAGATGGTGAGGAACCCCGGTACCAGACGGCTCACTGCTTAGAGACTAACCCAGAATCCTTGATAACTCTTGCCAACCGCATCTTCCTAGGGACTGAAACCTATTTGTGATACTCCTTGTAAGTAGCTGTGATCCTGCCCCAAACCACATGGCCTGGAAGTTACATAAACTGTCAACTTGCAAAGGGGTGGTATCTAGCCTGTCAGTCAGGTCACAGTTTGATGACCTCATTTGGAGGCACAACAAAGATAAACAGCTCACTGGAGGCCAGACACACAATCTCTCTCTGCTACACATTCCTGTTGACAAGCCACATGGAGCTACGCTGTTGGAGCCAGAACCCAGGAGCTGGAGAAGCCATGTGGACACCCACACCAGTGCTGAGATGCTTCCACCACCATTGAATCCACAAGACTTTCCAGCCACAGGCCTGTGACCTTCCTGCATTCAGTGCTATTGCATGTATTGCATGAGTCTGAAGAGGAATTTATAGACTGGTATCAGACATATGGGTTAATATTGGACTTATGGACTTGATCTGGACTAGGTGGGATGTTTTATTAATACACAAATACTCTTTGATGGAAAGTTCTCTGTTACATACATATGAGTCTCCCTGAATTTGTTTCTCTAGTCTACCCTAACACACCATCTGAATCCACAGGTTGTTACCCAGCTGCCCCTGTCACGTCCACCTGCAGATGATTGTACTTTTCTCACAAGATCACCTGCTTTTAATCTGATGCTGGTCTTGTGCAAGGTCCCTGGGGTCTTTAGATATCATGATAAAAGCTGCCGGCAACAACGTGTAGAAAGGTAATGCCTAGAGTCAACACACTTTATCTAAGCCTTGCTCAATCTTGGCTCTTCCTTCTTTCAAGTGTCCAGGAACATAGATTCCTGCCCCAATGTTGCATAAATGACCAACCCAAATTCAGAGTGGTGAAGAAAATCACCTATAGTAAGTAGCTAATGACAAGTGAAATGTGTGACTAGGTCATGGGTGGCGTGCATCACAGTTACAGCAAAGCTCAGTCTTACTGAGATACAGAACACTGTCATGAAAGAACAAGGATGTTGGGGTCAAGTTCTGGGCAAGCTCCTAAGTCTGTCCATCAGTTTTCTTCCCTCTAAACCAGAGGTGATGCTTACATTTGCTTTCTATAGCTGCATAACAAATTACTCCAAGCCACAGGACCTAAAGCAACAAATACTTACCATCACATCGTTTCTGTGGGTCACGCATAGCTCATCTGGAAACTTTTGTCTCCAAATGTCTCATGAAGTTGCAGTTAAGATGTTGGCCAGGCCTGGGTCCGATGTGAAGGGTCACTTTAGGTACCACCATTTCTAAGCTCACTCACTTGGTTGGCAGGATTCAGTTTCTCAAGAACTGTTGAACTGAACCCTTGTTCTTTTCCTTACCAGCTGTTGGCTAGAGACGTCCCTTAGTATCTTGCTACAGGACAGCTCAAGTCCTATCAGCAGTAGAGTTCTCTCAAAACTAGGAAACTAGAGAGAAGAAAGAAGAAATCCCGACTTTAAAATATATATTGTATTTTGGGTGAAAAGATATATAGTAAAACAGGCTTCCTTTCAACCACTTCAACACATAATCTTAAATCATACTGGTAACATTCTGCACATGGTGTCAACATTCTCAGGATTGCCATTCCAGTGGTCTCCCCACCCCCACCCCCAGCCACACTTTAGAGTAACTATTGTTCATTTGGTCTCATCTGCTAGAGTAAGTCAAAAAAGTATTGCCACAAAATCACATAAACCCTTATTAAACCAAAATACCAAAATGCTTCTCGGCGTACCCTCTATCTAAGTCTACATGCTTCCGGTGTGTTCACCTCTCTTCCCCAAAGAGTTATGAGTTATGCACTTTATACCAAGTCAAAACGACCACTTCAGTACCCTCACATCCTCTTCCTTTGAAATGTGTTTTCAACTTACGGAACAAAGATTCGTCTGAAGGGATCCAATCAGGAATGTAGGGAGGGGATGGTCAAGCTACCCAGGGCATTCTCACAGGACAGCCCTCATTATCCTCAAAGAATTGGCAGTGGTGTTGTCATGGTGGACACGTGTCCCTGGGCTCAGCTTTCCTAACCATTTCCTCGCCCATACAGCTTTCCATTTCCTTAAACGTCCCCCTCAGAAGCCCCCATGATCACCCAGTGTCCTTCGAGAAAAGCTACCCAGGTTAACCCTTTAGAGTCCCCCAAAGAAGTCTCCATAATTTCTGAACTGACCTTTCTGCCTTGAATTCATCCTTGAGGTCTTCCATTGCTTAAAGTGCTTGATTCATTTGAAATTGCTGTTTTAGTGTTTAATTACTTGTGTTTTTAACCTGTATAGTTTAACACTCATGAATTTTAGTCTAAAAAACTTTCATATATATATATTTTTTTCCTTTTCTCATTAGTACTTTAAAATCTAAACCCTAGGCTAGATTAATGATATTATTAATAGAACTACCAAATGTTTTAGGGAGGGTACTTGAATTATTTCTCAATAAGCTGAAAATGCTGCCTCTAAAATAGACCAGGGGTAGCTATAAACTTTAAATATACATATGGAATTTAGAGCTCACACTCAGTCATAAATTCTAATCTGAAGGTGACTAATCTAAGAACAATTTATTCTTACAATTTAGCCCTGCCCAATACTTGCCCTCATGAAGTGATCACGGCACTGAATATATGAGTGCTATAACAAAGTGTGGTGAAGAAACCAAATGGTTCCTGGCTATCAGAAAGAATGGTGTCTAGGGTCTTAGAGGCTTGTCTTAAAACAAGCAGCCATCTATGTGAGGTGTCAGACAAATCCACATGGAAGGAGGACATCAGCTCGCATAATCTAAGGATTGTAAATAATAAAATCCAAGATCAGAAGAGGGAATTGTATTAGACCTTAAAATCGGAGCACCTGGTTTGCAGAAGGCAGTGGATGACAGTGAAAGCCCAAAATCCATCTGCAGAGTCCTTATGCAGATTAAGCATCCACTGACTTCCCTCTCACCATGGACCAGGAATGTGACTAGTCCTGCCCTCAGATAGAGTGCATTGGAAAGTAGATTGCTGTAGATATAATTAGGGTAAAAGTTAACATATTATGATTTGTTTTCCCTTTTGACCCATTTTTAATTTGTTCTACTTTCTATTATCTTCTGCTTTCTTTTGAATTGAGGTTGTTCTGTGTTTTATTTGCTGTTATTGTTGGGGTTTTATTGTATGATTTTCTATATATGAAATCCAGGCTAGGTAATCCATAGAGGCAGTAACAAGACTAATAGTTCCTTAAGGTTATGGCAAGGAAGTTTGGGAGGAAATAGGGAGCTAACAATAATTGGCCCGAGAATGAAGAACGTGTTCTAAAATTGTGGTGATGATTACCACACTCTTTTAAGTGCATTTAAATCATTGAACTCTATGGTATGCCAGTAAAACTGTTAAAAGAAAGAAAAACTATTGTTTTACGTGTGGCCACATTCCCAGAAACTTGTGGCAAAGCTTCAATGATTTGGGAAGGAGTCCTCTTGAGTTCTGTTAAAAATATGGTACTAGGATAAACAACCTGGAGGAGAAAACAACAGAACCGACAGTTCCAGGGGGACATAGGAGGGGAGAGGTGGGGGAAAGGAAGTGGGTGTTAACAAACCCAGGGACAAAGGAACAAGTGATCCAAAATCGATGGCCAGAAGGGTGTAGGAGGCCTGGCTTGAACAAGGGCAATGTAACTGAGAGGAATTATTTAAACCCAAATGAAGGCTGAGCATGATAGTGGGACAAGAGGAAAGTAAAAGGAAATAAAAGAAAGAACTAGGAGGCAAAGGGCATATATAGAGGTCTAAATACAGGCATGTACATATGTAAATATATTTATATATGATGATGGGGAAATAGATATATGTGCATATATTTATAGGTTTAGAATAAAGGTAGACTAAGGTAGGCCCAGATAGACATTGGGCCTCTACTCATGTACTCCCTCAATGCAAGAACACTTTGTTCTATTAAACTGGCATTCCATGATGACCACCTTTCTGACACGATCGCTGAAGACAAAGCAGGTGCATAAGCAAATGTGGTGAAGAAAGCTGATGGTGCCTGGCTATCAAAAGCTATAGTGTCTGGGGTCTTAAAGGCTTGAAGATAAACAAGTGGCCATCCAGCTCAGAAGCAACAAAGCCCATATGGAAGAAGTATCCCAGTCTGTGTGATCATGAGGTGTTGATTGGGTCAGGTATCAGGCATCAAAGAACAAAAAACCACATCATTGTGAATGAGGGGGAGTGCAGAGTGGAGACCCAAAGCCCATCAGTAAGCAACTGGACATCCCCTTGCAGAAGGGCCACAAGGAAGAGACGAGCTAGTCAGGGTGCAGTGTAACAACAATGAACATACAACTTTCCTCTAGTTCTTTAATGCTTCCTCCACACACACACACACATTATCATGATCCCAGTTCTACCTTACAAATCCAGCTAGACCAGAGGATGTACACTGGTACAGATAAAAGCTGGAAACACAGGGAATCCAGGACAGATAAACCCCTCAGGACCAATAATGAGAGTAGCCATACCAGGAGGAACAGAACACAATGATCTATATATAACCCCCTCCCTGGGGGACATACAACAGAAAAGTGGGTGAAGGGAGACATCAGACAGTGTAAGACATGACAAAATAATAAAAAATTATCAAGGGTTCGTAAGGGAGGGGGTGGGGAGGGAGGGGGGAAATGAGGAGCTGATAACAAGGGTTCAAGTAGAAAGAAAATGTTTTGAGAATGAAGATGGCAACAAATGTATAAATATGCTCGACACAATGTATATATGTATGGATTGTGATGAGAGCTGTATGAGCCTCCAATAAAATGATTGTTTTTTAAAAAGAACTAAAACAGCAGCAACAACAACAAATATGGTACTAGCCCTAATTTCAATATTTTTCCCTTGGCACATAAAGTATCTCCCTCTCTTTTTTGAAAGATACCCTAACAGACTAAGATAAACATATTGATGAGAGAATTTGTCTTCAGCCTCCCACAGATCACAGAGACATGCTTAAATGTGTTTTGTTTAATAGAAACCTGTGCATGTATAAACTGGACCCCTATCAACAGTAATCTTTATAGATATATGTTTTAATTGATCACAGTACTCAAGAAAAGCCTGGCTTTTTATTACCTAGTATCAGAAATTAGCCTACCATATTCTATTCATTCCAAAATCAAACCAAATGCAGTGCCAACTCATAGCACCCCTAAAGGACAGGGTAGAACTGCCCCCCCCCCCCCCCCGTGAGTTTCTAAGCCTGTAGCTCTTTACGGGAGTAGAAAGCCCAGTCTTTCTCCCAAGGAACAGCTGGTGGTTTCAAACTGCTGACCTTGCAGTTAGCAGCCCAACACATAACCACTACAACACCGGGGCTCCAGGTAGATAGATAAATAGATGATAAATAGATAGATAGACAGATAGATAGATAGACAGACAGGCAGGCAGGCAGGTAGGTAGGTAGGTAGGTAGGTAGATAGACAGACCGTATCTAGCATATGCCTCAGTCCATCAAATCAATTTTGACTCACAGCAACCCTATAGGAGAGGGTAGAACTGCCCCTGTGGGTTTGTACATCTTTACAAGAGCAGAAAGCTTCATCTTTCTCCCTGGGAGAGGGTGGTGGTTTCTAACCGTTAACCTCAAAGTTAGCAGCCCAATGTGTAACTCGCTATAAGGAGCCATCAGTATATAATAGAACTCTAATAAGTTACACATATTACTAGTGATCAACAACTTCTGGTAAAGAACAGTTGCATAAAGCCACATATATGTACACTCACCCCAAGGAAGACTAGGCAAACTAAAGGCAGTCTCGCTCTTATATCAAGGTTTTACATCACCAAAGTGGTTGTGCTGCTTGGTTGCGTTTCAGACTAAAGCTTCAGTCAGTGGAAGTAACATTTCTCCAAAGTCTGAGAAACAGCCCAGGGTACAGGGCAGAGGGAGCAAAGTGCCGATAGGGATTCGTCATCTGGAGGGTGATGCCTAAGAATGACCTTAATAAGAAGAGAGTGCGTCATAGCTTATTTTAACTTTAATATTAGTGGAAGAAATAAGGTAGACCGGATGAGAGGCAGAAGCACAGTGTTTTTCGGAAAGAACATCAAAAAAACTTAGCTTGTGGTAAAGGAAATTTGTACTTTCCTAACATGTAACCCTGTCTCCTCTGAGGCGCCTATTAAGAAACTTTATTTTAAATTCTGAGATTCTGCTCATGATCTAGTACACCATCTACAACATACTTGTATCGTGCAAACAGTTATCATGTGTTGGCATTATTTGTCAATATACCTGTTTCTCACCCCAAGGCAAAGTCCTTGCCTCCTTGCCTCCTTTTTTTTTTTTTTTTTCTTTTTTTTTTTTTTTTTTAATCTTCAAGTCCTAACACAGTGCCTGGCAATAGGAGTCATTCCAGACATGTTTACTCAATGCTGTTAAATAGCCAACTCCCCTCCCCTTTTAACCACAATTGAGATTAGGTAAGATGCCCAGTACCCATGACCTCATAAAACTCTGTGCCATTGAGTCAATTCCAATACATAGCAACCTTACAGGACAGAGTAGACGTGCCCCTGGGGGCTTCGTGGGAGTCAACAGCCTCATCTTGTGCCCACCCAGCTGACCTTGTGGTTGACAACCTAACACAAAAGTGCGGCTCCACCATGCCCAAGAGAGGATTCATTTTCAACTTACTTAGATGAGATCGTTATTTTCTTAAAAGCTGTTGAGAAATGTCAAAATGATCAGTCATAGAACATCCGATTCTTTTGGATTTATTTAAGCCTTTCTGGAGATGATAACTCCCCAATCAGAGCACACACCTTTCCCAACATCCCTCTCTGGGAGAGTAGAAGAAATACAAGAAAGATCGAGTGGTGCAGAGCCCCAGTTCCTACTTCATGACTGGGAAATGCCCAGAATGTAATACACTCACACTGTCTCTGTGGGATCCAGCAGGCAGCTCTGTGTTGGCTGCTCCACTGTCCCCTCCCTGTCTGCAGGGAATAGCAAGGCTCCATGAAGCAGCCCTGGTAGCATCATGAGTCAAGTGGGGAACCACCCCCCAATAAATCTACTTTGAAAAAACTTTTTTAAAAAGCAAACCTTATCTGAATAGTTTTTTTCAAATAGAGTGCCACAGGAAATTAATAAGGGAAGCTAAATGTACCTACATATATTAAAACAGGTCTCTGTTCTAAGAGTCATTTGACGATCTCAAATATATATATATATATATATATATATATATATTTATATCTCTAAAAGTGGATATTGAGTGGAGTTGAAGTATGCTAGCTTGGAATGGTTTTTAAAAATGCTGTCATGAATGTGATTTTTCTCAGATGAATAAGATGCATTCATACGAGTTCAAGGGCCTGCGGTAATGAATCAAGGGACAGTTAATATTTCTGCTGGCGCATTAGTTTATTTCCTGGTTCAGCTCCTGACTCTCCCTGACAGATGTCTTGATTTCTCTCCCCATTGGCTAACAGATGCTGCATTTCAAGGCAGAACAAAGGCTCCCTTTCAGAAAAGTGGCTCTGCATGGGAGGATTTTTACAGTCTCTCGTGCTCTGTGCAGATGTTCCTCCTTTGTCCCGTGTCTTTTGTTGGCAGTTAACCCTTATCTTTCCCACTGTCCCCTTCTCATTTTTTGTCAATCCTCGCTTTCTCATCTTCTTACTCCTTCGCCCCCATCTTCCCTTTTTCTTCTTCAGACCCCCCAGATACTCAGCACCTGTTGTCCCATAGAATGTACTTTTGTGTTTCCTCATTTACGATTGAGCCCTCCTTTTCTGCTCACTCAGCTTCGATCCCCAGCTGGCCTTTGTCACTCTCCAAAGTCTCTCCTTCAACAGGCCTGTCAGCCAACGTGTGTGGACGAAGAGCAAGTTAGGAATGCAACGGTCTTCAAAAAGTTCATGGGGAAATAACATTATCTCTTCCTTCAATTTTTCCACAAAATTTTGAAGCCGCTTCCTTATTTTCCGCTTCCAAATAATTCAGGGATCTGATGTTAAGAAGAAAGTTTAACTCCTGGGCTCTCTCCCTAACAGCGTGTTTCCAGTGTTAATGGAGTCTACATTTTAAAAGTGTCACTTACCTTTAGTGTACAGGAAGGGCACTTAATGAAAGAAAATAAAGTGAGCAGAAAGCATGTACCATACATTTATACAAATAACACCTTCTGCATTTGTTGGCCAACCACTCCCTCTCCCAAAGAGGTGTTTTTGTAAGCACTCTAAATTAACTTCTTTTTTCTACAGCAACCTGTTAAAAAAAACCAAAACACTAGCATAGCAGTATGTATATAAATACGTCCCGCAGGAAGAAGCAGTTGGCAAACAAATGTATGTGTTATTTGCATATAAATCTGGTACTACTTATGCCCTTGGAGATGAATCGTCAGCTTAGGGTGAAGGAAGCAGGCAAGAAAGAGCCAGGAGATGATGTGAATGGAACCTGGGACACCTCTGGAGAGGGAAAGCCGTCATCTCCCTGTGATCAATCTAAAGAAAGCACTGAATTTACACAAGCTGTTTCCTGACCAAGAAAAGCCCCACCTGCCATGGTTGATCACAGTGTGTGCAGGACTTAGCATTAGGAACACGGTCGTCTTCCATCTCATTACTTTAATCACTGTGTCAAACTAAGTTCAACATGCATACATCAAAGTATGATTTTTTGTAAGAATGTATAACAC
The DNA here is from genome assembly GCF_000313985.2 of Echinops telfairi. NCBI lineage: Eukaryota > Metazoa > Chordata > Mammalia > Afrosoricida > Tenrecidae > Echinops > Echinops telfairi. Next base: position 4,045,043 of record NW_022111321.1, on the reverse strand, counting down.
GAAAGTCCCAGAGACACAGCGGCAAACAACTGGAAATGGATTCAATGCAATGTTCACCCCATAATTGCCTGGGTGGCACAAATGGTTTGCGATCCGCTTCTAACCTAGAGGTTCCCAGTTTGGACCTAGCCATCAGCCTTGCAGAAGACAAACCAAAACAAACGTAGAGCCATCGACGGGTCAGAACTGTCCTTGTGGGTTTCCAAGGCTGTCGCTCTTTCTGGAGGTAGAAAGTCTCATCTTTCTCCCAGGGAGCGACTGGTGTTTTCAAACTACTGACCTTATGGTTAGCAGCCCAATGTGTAACCACCACACGACTAGCACTCCTTGACTGAAGAAAGGCTTGCCACATTGCTTCCATAAAAATGACAGCCTCAAACATGCTATGGAACAGTTCTACTCTGTAATGTATGGGTTTGCCATGAATTGGCTGTCAGCTGCTAAGGACAATTGTCAAGCATTTGGCTCCTCCCCCAAAGATCTAAGGCATGGGCCCCTTTAACAATACATACTCCTAATGCAGAATCAGATTCTCCCTCTGTGCTGGCCAGTTTTTCGTCAGCTTACTGGCGAATAACTGATGAAGTCATTTCCGGATTGTAAGGAGGGCACACTGGGAGATGAATTGGCTTTTCTAAGCCCTAGGGTGCCAGTTAGTAGAATGATAGTTAAGTGGAACAAAAAGGTTCCAAGAGATGGTTTTGTCCAACTCTGCTCCCTTCCCTGCCCCCCCTGAATTTTTCAGCTCAAGTGGCTGAGGCTCCAGGGGGTGGGCTCTGCACACACACAGCTGGTTCTTCCAGGGCTCCTGTATCCCTAAGCAAGTACTTCAAGTGAACATTTTCTGAGTACTTCCTATGTGCCCAGCACTGCCCTGAGCACTTGGTTTTATCTAACCCTTTCTCCCAACACTTCCCTCAATTATATATGATTGCCTTCAATTTCAGGTAATAGTATCAAGGCACAGAAAACTTACGTCATTTGCCCAGTAGGAAATGTTGGAAAGCTAGACCAGGAACCCAGGAATCATTGCCTCCATCTTAAATTCCTTCTGATAACCCCCCTGAAGGTAGTTTCTCAGACTCTCGCATCTCTAGAAGTCTACAGCAAGACTGGCAGGTGAAGGCCTTCCACTCAAATACATCCATCGGAACATATGTTGTGGTTGTTTTCTCCAGAAACTGCTGAGTTCCACAGTAGCCACAGACTAGTTGACTAGCAAAGCCGGAAACAATCTCTGATCCAAACTCACCCTAGTGGCACAGTGGGTCATGCGTTGGGCTGCTAACTGTAAGGTCAGCAGCTCAAAACCACCAGTCGCTCCATGGGGAAAAGATTAGGCTTTCTACTCCCGTACAGTTATAACCTCAGAAACACACAATTTGACCCTGTCCTATCAGGTTGCTGAGTTGGAATCAGCTCGAAGGCAGTGATTTTGGATTTTGAAGTCAGCTCAAGTTAAATGGCAAGAATGGTTCTTAAGATGAGGGTTGACAATCCCTAACCTAAAAACCAAACTCACTACACGGAGCCAATTCCAGCTCATAGCAACCCTCGAGGACAGGGTAGAAGGGCCCCCTATGCGTTTCTGAGACTATAATTCTTTACAGGAGTAGGACGCCTCATCTTCCTCCTGAGGAGCAGCTGGTGGTTTCAAACTGTTGACTTTGAGGTTAGAGGCCCAACACATAACCCACTATGCCACCTGGATTCCAGCATCCGGTAATCATATAGTACTTTACAATGGACCTGGGTCCTGGGGTGGTATAGTGGATTAAACTTTGGACTGCAAACTGCAAGGTCAACTGTTTAAGTCTGCTCACTGCTCCACTGAAGAAAACACAAGACTGTCTGTTTCTGTAAAGATGTAGTCGTGGAAACCCTACTAGGGAGCAAACCTATTCTACCCTATAGAGTTGATTATGAGTCAGAATTAACTCGACAGAAATGGGTTAGGTTTGGTTTTATAATGTACAAAGCTTGGGTTGTGTCATCACATTTAACTTTGGGTTCGTTTGGGTGGCTCACAATTATACAGAAGGCCAGAACTCAAGGGAATGTAGGTGACTTGCCTAATCAGAGCCAAAGGAGCAGAAAGTGGAAGCACCACATAGCCATGTTCTGACTTCCAATTGCAAGCTCTTTCCATGTAGCTACTCAGTGTCCCTTAAATTATTGCTAGGGAAACACTTGGAAACTGCAAACTGCCTGAAACACTGAAAGCAAGTCTGACAGCCGTCGGACCCATTTGCCAGGTGCCCTCATGTAATGGGCATCATCAAGTGCTAAAAAGATTACTGAATTTGTAACACTTTTAAAAGAAACATTTATTTCTTAAAGAGCATGACAATCATAAGAAATAGATTTTGAAATATATGTGCTCATTATGTATTAAGGCACATGACGTCTGAACCTACTTCAATCTAGATAGCACATGTCCCCAAAATGAGCAACTGCCACATTTCTCTCCTTGCAGAGATGAGCCTAAAAAAAGTCTACTTGTTCCACACCAAACAATGTACATGTAAGAAGGCAACTGTGCCCACCTTGTGGTAAATATTCAATCAATATGCAGTCAGTGTTAAATGAACTCAATACGCTGAAGGCCACTAGTAATAAACTCATCATACATAGATGAACATTAGGCTTGTTTAACAATCTTCGGCTTGTTAACTATAAGCTTAACCAAAACAACAAATTTTTTTTCAAGGAAGCATCATCTGCAAATTCAAGTTCAATGTAAACAGCAAGAATGATTCTTAAAATAATACGGCTGAACACAATTGGAACACTTGAGTCTGAAATGAAGGCGCTCAGCCCTCCTTTTAATTTCAGATGTAAAATACCTTGATATTGATTGTGCTTTACTCATATATAATGGGTAGTGAGACACCCTAAAATCAGTGCAAGTTAACAAGGGAGGTTGGGTGTGCGCTGTGTTAGGCACCTTCCCACCCCCAGTATTTTATTTCCTGAAATGTTCCCGTTGAGCTATGACGCATTTCCTTCCCCATTACAGATAAGAAAAGGCACCCAGGTAGTATAATGATGCATGTTGTGCTGTAAGAATAGCAGTTTGAAACCACCAATCCCTCCTCAGGAAAAAGAAGAGGATTTCTACCCCCATAAAGAGTTACAATCTTGGAAAGTTCGACTGTCCTGTGAGGCTGCTAAGAGTCAAAATGGACTTGGTGACAGTGAGTTTGGTTTGGTTCACCAAGGAGGAAGCTGAGGCTCAAAGTTAACTAATTTGCTCAAGGTCTTTGATTATAAACCAGATTACCTTTAAAACCCAAGCCCTTTCCCACTGCTCCACATAGATTCCCAATAACACTGAGTCTCTCACAAATACTCACTTTAAGTACAGAACTTCACCTTTATTGAATGCGTTACCATTGTGATTCTGCCCACACTATAATACTCTGAGAAACTTGTTCTTCCCGTCACAGATTTCGATTTGTCCTTATAAGGAAAAGCAGGAGTAGAGGCACCGACAGTTACAGGAGCTTTTCAACCAAGCTTGCAACAAATACAAATAGAAATAATTCTTGAGGGCCAACACTTGCAATCACGTACAACTGATGTTTGCATGAGAACTCTGCCCACAGTTATTTCACAGAGGGATGTTTTATAATACAAGAGGGAGAAAACAAAAACAAAAACCCAGCATTACTTCAGACTGTCAATCAACTGACTTTCCAATCATTGATTGGTGGTGGTCAACAGAACACAGACTGCCACTTCAGACAAATGGGGTCTGCCAACAGTTTTATCAGAGTTCATTAATTTGGGAGGTAGAGTGGGGAGGGCAGTGGTAGAGCATAAGAGCCTTAAAGAGTGGGAACTTTGCCTTATGTCTTTTTAAAACCTCACCGATGTTTGGCACAGGGCAGACTGCTAAAAGGCTACCGATTGAACAACTTTTCAGGTTAACGCATCTCTTTTCAGAGCTGCTCCCATGGAAGGGTCTCAAAGGTCTAAGAAATAGGAGCATACACTACTCTGTGGTATTAGGCAAACTGGGAAGGAAACCTGCTGGTTATTGGGGAGAATTACAGATATAACCTCTAACAAGAGACAGAGAAGTTCATTGTAGAAACTAATTTAGCCCCTTCTCTAGGAACTAAACATTTAACTAAAAATGGACAGAAACCTAGAAACGGCCACTAACAGGCACTGTGAACCAGTTTTCCTTTTGCATGATTCCACCTGCAACACCGTCTCTGCCAGCACTCTGCAGGGCTGGCATTCGCTTTAAAGGTCAAGTCCAGTAATGTGGAACGAGACGCTGTGACTTCCTTCTTTTCGGTTTGTCAACAGGGCTGGTTTTCTGAAAGAAGGGAGAAGGTTGTTTCTGCCGTGTTTCCCCATCTATAATTTCCATATGCCTTTTTCAAAAAGTTATAAAAACACAGAAAGGTACAGAAAGAATAAATTAAGAAATGATTATTCACATCATAAAGGGATTCTCCAAAGAGTTCCTTCCTTTAAGTATTAGACAAACTCCCTCAGGGCATTTAACTTGGGGCTTGCTTTAAAGGCAGCTCTTTAGAAATACATTTCTTGTGTAAAGTGAGGTATACCTATTGTTCACTTCGATCCTTCTCCAAAAACAATCCAGCATCTGAGTTCCATCCACCCGTCACAGAAACCGTGCCTAGAGCTTCTCCCACCTCCTTCTTCAGGAGTTGAGGCTTTACAGAATCCAGCCAAGGAAGAGAAAGACCCATTTGTGACCATCATCCTTCCACTGTTCGGCAGTAAGTTTCCTTGTAAACGCAGGTGTTAGCTTCACGTTGGCTCAGGGGCCAGGGTTACAGGGAGTGCAGTAAGTGAGACATAAGGAGGAAGAGACGCAAAGGCTTCTGGGAGTTATGCTAGCTCTTCTCTGCACGCACTCCAAGACGCGCAAGGGGTCCTCTTTAACTCCTAACACCGAGGTTCACTAACAGCACAGCCGCTCAGCTCCTCCTCACACTCTGCCATCGAGTGGATTTCTACTCAGGGCGACCCTACAGGGCAAGCTAGAACTGGTCCCATGGGTTCCTGAAACGGGACATCGTTACAGACGTAGAAAGCCTCATTGTCTTTCTCTGGTGCAGAGGCTGGCGGTTTCAAACTGCTGACCTATGGTTAGCAGCCCTACACGAAACCCACTACACCACCAAGGCTCCTTGCTCAACTCCTAGTTGTGCAAAGAAAGAAACCCCCAAAACGTATGGGATACCAGCCGCTTCCCCCACCACCACCACACCCACACACAATCTTTGTGCTATAAAATATCAACTGGTAAGTCACTTGCCACAGAGCAAACAGTGTGTGGAGAACGTGGTCCCACGATACGCACTCAAGATGCACAAGCAAAGGACCCCAAAACGAAAGAGCTGGCTTCCCTGAGTCACACCCAGGGGACAGCAGTGTCATCGTTCAAACCAGTGTGCCAAGTTGCGCACGCTCTTGGGCCGGTCCCCAGCCGTCTGCACGGCCTGGCAGGTCCGGCACCAGGGCTCGTCCCAGAAGGAGGTGAGGTGCACGGCGTGGCTCCGGCGCCAGTGGAAGTAGCGGCGGTAGGCGGCCGGGTTGTGGTCCAGGAATTGCAGGTAGGCGGCCAGGGAGGCTGCACTGGGGAAGTCGTCCACGTGGATGAAGGCACCGCGGGGCAAGAAGCGCTCGTAGTTGGCTCGGTTGGGGCCCAGGACCACAGGCACCGTCCCGGCCAGCAAAGAGTTGCGCCAGAGCTTCTCAGTGATGTAATCCAGGTGCTGCGAGTTCTCGAAGGCCAGGTAAAACTTGTAGCGGGCCACCGTGTGCAGGAGCCCGCTGTCGGGCAAGGGCCGTCCAGGCCCACTTTTGCCAAACACATCGATGGCCACGTGCTGGCTCAGCTGGTGGTAGTAGCGGACTCGGGAGTGGCGCTCGTTCCAGTGGCTCACCACCCAGGCCACCAAGCCCCGCTTCCGGGCCAGCGACGGGGCCAGGCCCGGTGGTTGGTCACTGGGGTGGCTCCTGGGGTAGAGGTAGCCATAAGGCACGAAGATGTCCGAGTCGGCCCGGTAAGAGAGCGTCCAGTTGAAGAGGTTAGCGGCCAGGTTTCGCAGCCCCGGGGAGTGGGAGGGCGACTCGAAGTTCATCCACACCCAGCGCTGACCTGGGGGCCTGCGTCCCCACTCGGGCAGCGCTCTGGCGACAGCCGCTTCCTCGTCGTCCAGCACCCGCGGCTCCAGGGCCTCGGCAGAGCGCCCTGGGGCGTCCCAGGGCGGGGGCCAGTCGGGAGGCCCCTTCACCAGGTCCCGGTGGTGGAAGAGCACGGCTTGTGCCTCCCCGTAGGCCGAACGGTCTGTGAGCAGGCGACAGCCGCTGATGTTGAAGCGCAGCCAGCAGTCGGGGGGCGGTCTCAGGGCGCCGCTGCGGCCCCGGAACGGC
>NW_022111321.1:4036862-4038195 GCF_000313985.2 Echinops telfairi | reverse complement strand
CCCTCCGCGCCCCCGGGTCCCCTGCTCCCCAGTCCCCGGAGGGATGCGCCTCCAGGGCGAAGGGAGCCGCGTTGGCAGCCCAGCCCCGATCCGTCCCGTCCCTCCCCTCCACGGCGCCCCTCCCCGGTCCAGCCGGCTTGGCCAGGCCCGGGGCGCTTCCTGCTGCGCCTCCGCCCTCTCCCCACCTTCCCCGGGCTTTGGGGCTCCGGGGTTCGGGGTCCCACCCCGCAGACGCCTCCCACGCTACTTGGGATTCTGTCTCTGGAGGCCCCCCGCCTTTGCCACGCGCGCGCACTTCCTGGGGTCCCCACAAGTTGCTTCCCCGCCCTCGCTCACCGAGGCCCTACCCTTGCCTTCTAGAGTTCATCCCCTGGGCGCGTTAGTGGGGGCGCGAAAGCCAGCGCAGTCCGGGACGGTAGGCGGTCCCGGGCTGAGCCTCCTCGCAAGACCCAGGAGGTTCAGAGTCCGCTTCCTTCCGCAAGCCAGATCGAGCTGGCACGGTCAAGGTTGCAGGGCAGTGGCCTTGGCTTCGTGGCCGGTCCAGACGGGCCCATGGTGAATTTTGCCACCACCACCCCGCCCCTACCACCGCGGCCGCAACCCACAGTAGTTATGTATTTTGTGAAATCAACTACTTTAAGGTCCTCAGTGAGAACATCACTATTAATTTTACTAGGCATTTATGAAACGATTACGTTTCTGTGCACAGGATTAGGCAAAATGCTACTATGAAATGAAGACCTAGATAAGTCTTGTGGCTCCGAAGTTTAGGACACAATGAATGTATGCCACACAAGCCACTTCAGATTGAGCAAGGAGGCCACAAGCGAGGCAGCTCCGTAACTGTTTGGGGAATTGTTTCCTTAAAGCTTGCATTTAAGTTGGACAGTCTGAACTTTTATGTCATGGTGGCAGTGGGTTTTTGAGATGGGTTCTGTTGTTCAACTTTTTTTTTTTTTAAGGGAAATTCTCCATAGGTCACTGGCGGGGCATCTGACCTAAGGAGATGAAGATGTCTGCATTGGGTTTTTAATGAGTCACAGCTCAGCTATGCACTGTGGGAGTTCCTCAGCATGTGACAGATGTGACAGGGTGCTGAGGAAGACAAATAGACATGGTTAGGAATGGTGCCAAATTGCCAGGTGTTTTTTTTAATCATTTTATTAGGGGCTCACACAACTCTTATCACCATACATACATCAATTGTGTAAAGCACATTTGTACATTCATTGCCCTCATCAATCTCAAAACATTTGCACCTAAGCCCCTGGCATCAGGTCCTCATTTTTCCCCTCCCTCCCTACTCCCCCTTCTCTCATGAACCCTTGATAAT
>NW_022111321.1:4028142-4035435 GCF_000313985.2 Echinops telfairi | reverse complement strand
TATGGTATCGCTACTCTCATTACTACCCCTGATTGTTTTCTCTGTTCTGGAGTCCCTGTGTCAAGAGGTGTAATCTGTACCTTTGTACAAGTTCTGGTCTAGCCGGATTTGTAAGGGGGGGTGGGGGAGGAAGTATTAAAGAACTAGAGGAATGATGTGTGTTTTGTCAGTGCTATGCTGCACCCTGGCTGACTCAGTCCTTCCTTGTGACCCTTCTGTGAGGGAATGTCCAGTTGCCTATAGGTGTGCTGTGGGTCTCCTCTCTAGCTCCCATCATTTGCAAGCTTAAGGGATTTTTATTGGAAGGGCAGGAGCTGTTACAGTTTGGATTTTTAACAAACTAAATCTTCAGTTATTTTATATTTCTAGTGTTTTGATTACAGGCAGACTGACTCACCCTCTCTATCAGAACTGCCTATTTTGATGTTCCTATTGTTTAGTTGTGGCACGAAGGAACGCTGGTGGTACAGAGGACAAACCTTGGGCTGCTAACTGCAGTGTTAACAGTTCAAACCCACCAGCCACTCTAAAGGAGAAAAATGAGACTGTCTGCTCCCAGAGAGATTTACAGTCATGGAAACCCTAAGGGAACAGTTCTACTCTGTCCTGCAGTGTTGCTATGAGTTGATTGAAATAGAATCAATGGCAGTGTCTGTGTGTATTCTAGCATGGCTCTTTTCCCTGTCAAACTTGTAGAGCTATTTCTAAAATGTTTCCCAAACAATAAGCACTGGGAATTAATTGCCTCATATTGATGCTTGTAGAGCTACATTAGGGCCAAACCTTGTTCGTGCACATAAACGTGAAAAAGCTCTAACTTCATTCAGTAACATTTACTTGATGCCAGGATGTTCCAGGAACGTGGAATATAACTGAACAAAGCAAATCCATCCACACATTGAATTATAGGTTTGGAGCAATCCCAGACCTGAAGTGTCCTGAGGTTGATGACAGATGCTTTGAGTGTTACACTCTCACCGATCCTGCCTACTTGCTTTTTCAAGCAGCATTTCTGTGTTACACAGTCCTTTGTCATTGCTTCTATATTGGTCAATGTGTAAAACCAGCATCATGACTGGGGATGACCAGGTGGCCCTCTAGGAGAACTTGAAAGAGGAAAAATTTATTAGCCGGCCACCCAGAGGAACTGGCATTCTGGAAGAGCTGGGCCCTGAATGTTGGGGGAAAGTAGCTTTATACTTTATGGAACTGAGCAAGGTCAGAGAAGTGTAATGGGCAGGGATTTCGAATGCAGATGTGCTTGTTTGTAAAGAAGGGGGGTGGGGAGAGGGTGGGGAGTGGAGTGCGTTCTGGGATGAGGCGGTACATGGGGTCAGGCAAGGCATTGGGTTTCTTTGCCAATGGTTTAAATTCCCTATTAGGATTTTCCCTGCAAGAGTAGGAAGTACCAGTAGGGGAACATTAGGAAAAGCCTGCTTGTCTTATTGGACCAAGTTGGCTAGCTTCAAAGGGCCGAAGAACAGTGAGCCATCTCCTCAGTATCAGGCAGAACAATTAAGACACCAGCCTCTCTCGGAATTTTATGGATGGAGATGGCTTAAAGGCATCATCCTTGGTTATTGAGCTGAAGGAACTCAATGGAGGCTTAATCTAAGTTGGGGGAATCTCTGCAAATGAATTTTGGGTTTTCCTGCTATCCATAGCCTTCTGCAAAAGAGAGTGTTTAGAATTTAAGCTCTCATCCACTAATCAACCCCTGCCCTTCTGAGCCTTGAGGTGTGGAGTCCTGCGACATGTGGAGAGGAGCCAGCCAGCCTACTGGTATTGTCACAAGGGTGGTAGATTTCCCCTAGAGTGATCTATTCTTCCCTGCTCCTTATTACTTTGGTCTTTATGAACCCCCACATGTGTTATCTATAGTTAACATTTGTCAGAGAACAACCTAGTGTTAAACACTCAGAGTTCTGGTTACTGTGAGAGTGTCTTCCAGGGATTGGTGCTCCAATAAATTAGTCGTGTGTCCTCCTTTGAGCTTGCGGTGCTTGTTGAGGAAATTCAATCTTTCCAGGACAACACTCCACTTTTGGAGGGAACAACAGCGAGCAATCAAGGTTAAGAAGTTCCTTTTGACACTGACTGCATTTTAGAAAATGTCTGGACAACTTTGACACATTTATGGTCTGTCACTAGCATTTGCCATTATTATTACTATTAATCTCTTTATTTTAAGATGCACGTAGAAGTATTTAGGAGTGAAGTGCTGTATGGGATTGACAAGGAGCTCAAAAGAACTGGAGGCTTCCGCCAAAGATGCAGGCCAGACACCATTTCTGGGTTGTTGTTTACTGCTTTGCTCCAGCTGAGCTAGCCAGACACCTCAGGAAGCCTTCAGGCTCTCTCTTCCTTCCTCCTTCCTCTCACAGCATGCGCCCAGGTAGAGCATTCCTTCAGGCTGGCCCTTGAAACACCCACAGAACAAAAGGCGACAGGAGTCAGACTTTAAGATTAACACAGTAATATTTGAGGGGTCTTGCTATTGTCTTTTGTCCTTTAAACCTGATTTTGGAAATGTCAACCAATCGGAATTTTCTGGTAAATTCCCAGATTCTCTGTTTAACCTATGTGAACATTTCCTCTCACTGCAGGGCTTTGGTGAATCTTTTCAAGGTACTGCTTGGATTATTTTTGTTTCTTCGATAAACACTTTAATTATAACAGATACTCCAGTTTGCTCTTTGACAGGAATTTATATTAAAAAAAAAGAAATGTGAGTTGGTAAAGGATATGGTTGACATTTACAAAAGTAGCCTTTAACAGACCCTAGACAGTGACAAGACTCCTTCAATATTATTTCACTGATCCCGAAGTTTGAATCATTTAACAGTTTATTTTATGGGGTAGTGGAGCTTCAATTCTGAGTACCCTTTTACAGAAGGCTATGAATGACTGTGAAAGCCCAAGACCCATTCATAGAAACCCCTTGTAGATTAAACTGCCATTGATTTCCTTTGGATCATTAACCAAGGCTATATAGATCATCTTGCCCTCCTTGACGGACAGTACTCAGTCATGCCCTATCAGTGGTGCCCTGACTGCCTTGGCCAAAAGGTCCTGGATCAATCATGTAAGTGTTGCTATCGAACATAATGTACTTGTCCGGAACCATGGTTCTGTTCCCTCTTCTATAGCCCCACCTGAAGCTGTGATGTATCCATCTGCACAATCATGAATTTGTAACAGTGCTACTGGCCTTCCTCATCCTCATGACATACCTGTGTCTTTGTGTTGTTTTGTCTCCTTTAAGACTTACTAAAAGTTTTCCTGAAATTTTATTTGAGATTGGAATCTGTTTGTACCCCCAAATCATTAGTATATGAAGGCTCTTAGCGCTGGCCTTCCCAAAGGCTGACACATTCATTAACTTGGGTAGGGCTTACTTATATTACAATGGTTCATGATTTGTGGTTTATGACCCTCATCTTGTTATAACTGTTAAGTCTCTTTTCTTTCCAGTAGCCCCTTACAATACTGAAATCGTGTCATTGACTTTCTTCAGAATTTGTGTCAGTTACCGTACAGTTGTTAGAGATCATTTAAGGCTAAGACAGAGGCTGAGAATAATGTGTTAATTAAATCAACCAATAAAAAGTGAAATATATGAAGAACCCACAGGCTACAGACACAATGCCTTGAGAGAGTCATGAAAGACACTAAGAGGCGGACAGACAATGTGACGTTGTGAAATAACTTGTGACGTTATCAAGTCTGTGCCTCCAGGTCACACTCTTCCTCCTCCTGAAAGACAGGGTTCAACCAGTTTAAGACACTTGCACAGAAAGGATAGTCTTGACTGTTGTTATTATGGTTAGGTTTTGACTTCTAACAACGCTATGTACAACAGAACAAACCACCTGGTCTTATGCCATCCTCACCGTTGTTTGAGCCCATTGCTCCAGTCATTGTGTCGATCCTTCTTGTCAGCGATATTCTTCTTTGCGGCTGTTCCACTTCATCAAACATGATGTCCTTCTCCAGGGCTGTGTCTCTCCTTGATAACATGTCCAAAGTACATGAAAGAAAGTCTCACCATGTTAGGTAGCAGAATAGGGACAGGGTTGTCCCTCTCCATGGCCGAAGGCCCCCTACGGGAGGTTGGGAAGGAAATCACAGGAGCATTAAACACCCTTTAATTGGGCATGCTCCAATTCAGCCCTCCTTCCCCTCCCCAGCCAGGTGGGCTTGGTTCAGCAAATGGGGTCCACCAATACCATCAACCACACCTCCCTAGCCAGAGGCTTTAAAAACTTTAGCTGTGGGACAGCCTGGCCTTTCACCTTGAGAATTTCACACTTTTCTCTGTGCATCATGTCACCTACTGGTCCAGTCGTGAGGGTTTTGGTCTTCCTTACACTGAGTCATAATCTATACTGAAGGCTACAATCCTTGATCTTCATCAGCAAGTCCTTCAAACCTTCTCACTTTCAGCAAGCAAGATTGTGTCATCTGCATATTGCAGGTTGTTAATAAGCCTTTCTCCAATCCTGATGCTGCACCCTTCTTCATGTAATCCAATTTATTTGATTATTTGCTCAGTGTACAGATTGAATAAGTATGGTGAGAGGATACAACCCGGACACACACTTTTCTTGATTTTGAACCATGGTTTGGCATGCTTGAACAACTGCCTCTTGCTTCATGTAAAAGTTCTTCATGAGCACCATGAAGTGTTCTGGAATTCCCATTCTTCCCAAGGCTACCCATAGTTTGTTATGATTCCTTGGCAACAGCTTTCTGGTACTCTCTGTTTTTAGCCAAGATCCATCTGACATCAGCAATGATATCCCTTGCTTCACATTTTCTTCTGAACCTATCAATGGCAGCTCCCTGTCAATGTACTGCTACAACCATTGTTGCACGATCTTCAGCAAAACTTTACGTGCATGTGATACTAATGATATTGTTCGACATATCCCAATTATTTGGTTCACCTTTCTTTGGAATACAAATATTCCAGTCAGTTGGCTAAGTAGCTGTCTTCCAATTTTTCGGCATAGGTGAATGCATGTTTCCAATGTTCAATGAGTTGACTGAAACATTTCAGTTGGTATTCCATCAATACTTGTCTTTGGTTAATGCCTTCAGTGAAGCTTGAACTTCTTTCTTCAGCACCACTGGTTCTTGCTCATATGCTACCTCGTGAAATGGTTGAATAATGACTAGTTCTTTTTGGCACTGTGATTCTATGTATTTTCCTTTTTTTGGATGACTTCTGCATTGTTCAATATGTTGCCTATAGAATCCTTCAATATTACTATTCAAGGCCTGATATATATATTTTTAGGTTCTTTCAGGTTAAAATCTGACCATGTTTTCCCTTTTTGATTTCCTAACTCTAATTATTTGCACATTTTATTGTAATATTTTATTTTGTCTTCTCAAGCTGCCCTTTGAAATTTTCTCTTCAGCCCTTTGCATTTCTTTCATTTGCTTTAGTTCCTTTATAATCAAAAGCAAGTTTCAGAGTTTCTTCTGACATCCACTCAATCTTTTCTTTTCTCATCACTTAATGACCTTTTACTTTCTTTATGTATGATTGTCTTGATGTCCTCCAGCAGCTCATCAGTGTCATTAATGTTCAATGAAGTGTCATTGATGCTCAATACAGCAAATGTATTATAGCGTTATTCTGACAATTCAGGTGGGATAGACTCGAGGCTATATTTTGCCTCTCATGGACTTTTTCTAGTGTTCGTCAGTTTTGACATGAACCTGGATCCATTGATGGGACGCTCTAGTGATTGATTCAAATGATTTAACAACTGGTTCATCGCCCTAATGACCATTTTAAGTATATTAAAAAAAGACATACCAAAATGTAGTTTATTATTTCGTACAGTTAATGCTTCAATAAAAATAAAAGATGTACACAAAACTAGGTTATAAGAGTTTTTAAATATTAAAAAAGGAATATTAATGACCTGCCCAAAAATAAAGCTATTATTTAAGCTATTTCCATATCACTTCTTGACAGGTGTCCTTACTTGTATGCTTCACTGATTATTCTGTGTGATTATCATCTTTTCACTGTAGGAATAGGATCCTATTTCTTTAGAAGCTGGCCAATTAGACAGTAGTCATTGTTTGACATATTAGAAACAGTTGGGCTACTTCTCTTCTCTGAGCATATTATATTAATCTTTGAAAATGCCCTTTCCACTCCTGCTGAATTTACAGCAATTGTTCTCACAATTTTTTATCTCTTTGAACACTTTCAGGAATTGCACAATTGACTCATAATATCTCCTGGGCATTTGAAGTATAACACAAAGCAGAATTGATGACAGCGTGTCACCTCTGATGGCTTAGCAATGTTTCTCTTTATGTTTGTTTACTGAAGTAACAAACACAAGGGGATTAGAATGTAGTATGTCATCAGATGTATAATGTTTTATGAAATGAAAACATAAATATTACAAGCATAGTTTCACCTAATTTTTTATACCTGTGGACAGACAGAATATTACTACGGGCACTTAGAATACACGATTGTGCAGATGAATGTTAAGAAAGAATAAGGAATATAAATTTGTATTCACCACATTGGGCAGCTGCTCAGATGCCCACCTTAGAGAAAATCCTGATTACAAGTGCCATTTTAGCAACCGGTTTTCCAAATTCAACCGAAAACTAGGCATCCTTTCTGTCGGATCAGTGGAAACTGGTTAAATCCCACCACTGGTATGTTCCACAGTCAGTCCCTGGCCTGGTTTTAGCTGAGGACATTGAGCTTCTCCATCATCCATTCCCACCGATGAAGTAAATTTGACTTCTGTGGTGTTGAAAAAATGATTTGCTATGAGCAAGTCATTAGTCTTGCAAAATTCTGTCATGCAATCTCTAGCTTCATTTCTATTACCAAGTCCTTATTGTCCAACTACTGTTCCTTCTTGCTTCCAATGTTTGCATTCCAATCACCAACAATTATTCATGCATCTTGATTGCATGTTTGATCAATTTCAGACTGAAGACATTGGTAGAATGCTCCATCTGCATCACTAACTTTAGTGGTTGGTGCATAAATTTGAATCGTGGTAGTATTGATTAGCTTTCCTTGTATTTGGGGAGAAAGCCTGTCATAAATAGCATTATACTTGAAGACAGAACTTAAAACGTGCTTTTTTTAAAAAATCGCTTTATTAGGGACTCATACGACTCTTATCACAATCCATATATACATCAATTGTGTAAAGCACATTCGTACATTCATTGCCCTCATTAGTCTCAAAACATTTGTTCTCCACTTAAGCCCCCAGCATTAGGTCCTCATTTTTT
>NW_022111321.1:4016863-4026453 GCF_000313985.2 Echinops telfairi | reverse complement strand
TCAGAAGCAACAAAGCCCACATGGAAGAAAACATCAGCCTGTGTGATCATAAGGTGCCGAAGGGATCAGTTATCTGGCATCAAAGAACAAAAATCATATCATTTTGTGCTCACCTCCATGATATGATCGCTGAAGACAAATGGGTGCATAAGCAAATATGGCGAAGAAAGCTTATGGTGCCTGGGTATCAGGGGGTACAGCGTCTGGGGTCTTAAAGGCTTGAAGGTAAACAAGTGGCCATGTAGCTCAGAAGCAACAAAACCCACATGGAAGAAGCACACCAGCCTGTGCCATCACGAGATATCAAAGGGATCAGGTATCAGGCATCATCAAAACAAAAACGTGCTTTTTAATGATGAATGCAACACCATTTCTCTTCTTGTGTCATTCCCAGAATAGTAAATCCTGTGATTTTTTTTCTGATTCAAAATAACCAATACCTGTCCATTTCAGCTCACTAATGCCTAGGAAAACTATCTTTATGTGTTCCATTTCATTTTTGACAACTTCTTATTTTCCTACATTCCTACATCATACATTCTAAGCCCCCATCATTAATTTGTTTGCAGCTGTTTCTTCCTATTTGAGTCATATCCCATCAGCAAATGAAGGTCCAAAAGCTTTCCTCCTGGAGTCTTTACTCTGTTCACATCATTATGATGGCTGACTGTACTTTGAGAAGGCAGCTCCTCCTCAGTCTTGCTTTGAGTGCCTTCGGACTCAACTTGTGGGAATTTTTATATTTTTTTGAAGTTCTGCGTCTGTTCATCAGGCCTTCCGTAACTATCAGTGTTTTGATGCCGTGCATAAGATTTTCAGTCACTGAATCCTCGGAAATGCTGCCTTCTTGGTCTGACCCCGCCCCACACCTCACCCCCATATTTGAAATATCCATGACCTATCTGCCAGCATCGCAGTCACCATCACAGCACACAAGTCACCACAGTACCACAAATCGACCTACAAGTGGTGGCTCGTGACTGCCAGGTGACCTAAAATGGCAATTCCAGCACTCACCCCAGATTCAAGCTAAGAGGAAAGTGATGTGAAGTCCTTGCCACAGACACCGTTTTGAGCGTTCAGACGTCAAGGTTGCGCGTGCGCTCACTGAAAAGAAGACCGCAGAAAGAGCTCCTGCAACCGTCTGACGACACCAGCTGGCCGAGCCAGAAGTCTTGCCCCAAGAAACATACTGATTCTTGACGGAATCACCAATCTTACAGCAACTCATCAGTTTATATGCCCAGAGAGACACTGTTGGCTGGAGCACAGGTCCCCTGTGGGACTCCTTTTCAGATTTCCATTCTTATTAAATACCTTAATGGAATTTTTACTTTCTAGCCTTTTTGTCCATGCCTGCCTTTGGGATCACAAGTGTTCCACATGCTGGGTTTGTGTGATTCCTGATGGCACGATTTTTGTCCCCCAGGTAGTCCTGTGTGTTGACTTACTCATAGTGACCCCTGAAAGACAGAGCAGAACTGCTTCATGTGGCTTCCTCCTGTGGAGCAGCTGGTGGGTTTGAATCACTGACTTGTTAACCAGTGAGCGTCCAGGGCGTTTCAATCTTTGTGCCTCCTGTAAGTGGACATTATTGGTTCTTCTAGCTAGATTGCATTCATGTTCACTTTTTTCAGAGTGGGATGTGCTTCTTATGCTGCTACATCAGGTGGCACATGGTGCCTAATAGTTACAATTTTAATGACGCGAAGATTCATCAAGGGCTTGTGGTGGTGCCAGTCCAGCCTTCTCAACCGTGAAGAGTCTCCCATCAAACTGTTGGCTAATGCTTTCATCCACTGATGATCACAGACAGAGTGAAGTCATTTAATGCTGTGGGGAGTGTGAACTGGTGATTTTATCTCTGATTGCTCACACATTCATTAACTGAGCTTCTAGGAAATCATTACTAGAAGTTTCCAGGACACTGGGTCACTATTTGCTCAGAAAAGATAGGATAGTGATTCTTTCTTTTTCCTTGCCGCCTTTCTGAGTAAGAATGGATGCTTTTGTCAGGTCAATGGTGTTCAGAGAGGAGGGTGGACTTTGAGCTGTTCCTGCTGCTGGCCCTTCTTTGCTCTCCCCTATTTTAAAGATATCATTATGAACTCATTTTATATGCAATGTACATCAATTATTTTTTGCTCAAATATCCCTACCTTTGGCCAGTAGAATCCTTTCATGTTGGCTCCTGTCTTTAAAAGTTTCCTGTTTTGTGACGCAACAAGATATCCTGTGTATTTCCTGCCTCAAACCTAGAATCAAACATTCTGCCAAGAAACCATAAATTATTTTCCTTTCTTCTTCTTCTCCTCCCTCTCCCCCTGACCCTCTTCCTCCTCCTTCTGACCTTGCATTAGAGGTTAAATTCCGAACACTAGATTGGCAAAAGGTTGTGGTTTACAGTGGGACTCCTAAATCCATTTTGAGTCTCCACATAGATTCAGCCTCCATTGAGTTCCCTCTGACCATTGATAGACTGAAAAGTTTTTCCCTCAGCAGAGTGTGTTTGAAAGTGGATTACCACCACTCTCCTCGCCAACCCCGACAGGGCCACTCTTGTCCTCAGGGCTTCCCTACGGGTCCTCTTCATAGACATTGGAGTACTAGGGTCACATAGTCCTGAGTCAGACTCTGGCCACCTTGGTGGAAGGACCCTAAACTATCTTGTAGGCTTTTCTAATCTTCAGTAGTGTATGCATCCCAATCATGAGCCCTTTCCCACTTTGACTCTCCTGCAACTGTGACGGATTGATCAGCCACCGAGATTGCGTTGTGTGGGTTCCCTCTGTTCTCCCTGCCCCATTTGAGTCTCTGTGACTTCTCAGACTCCATTACGGCCCTGTGCCGATGATGATCGCCCTCATGTGGATTTACTGTTTTTGCCTTGTTCAAGATTTTAGAAATGAGCCTCAATAAATTATATTTGAATTTGAAATTTCTTCTCTCTTAATCAACTCAGTGGGAACATTTCTTGATTCTTCTTAGTTCTTTTCTGCCCAAAACAAAATGGTGCTCCTTTTGTACAAATCAACTTCATTAAGGTGCCATGGGAGGAAAATGGGGCTTTCTACTCCAGTGCAGAGTTGCCGTCTCAGAAACACACAGGCGCAGTTTTACCCTGCCCTACAGAGTCACTGTGAGTCGGTATTGGCTCCTTGGCAGTGAGTTTTTAGTTTAATTAAGGTATAATTTCTGTATAATGAGCCATATCCATGTAATCCAAGTCATTTTACTTAATCCAGTTAACTATATGTTCATTTACAAAGAAAGGAAATATGTTTGAAAAAGAAATTAATAAACACTCAAAATTCACTGCAAGCAAGTTGATGCTGACTACTCACGGTGACCCTATAGGACGGGATAGAACTACCTCTGTGGGTTTCCGAGACTGTAAATCTTTACAGGAGTAAAAAGCCTTGAAGAGCTGCTGTGGTTTTGAACTGCTGGCCTTGCAGTTAGCAGCCCAGCGCATAACCACTATACCACCAGGGTTACTACCTAATTTATAAATAAGATCAAGAAGATGGGGGGCAGGGGGCAGAAGAAGTCAGAACTAATTTGACTGACTCATAATCACAGCGCCATCATCTTAATCATTGAGAAAGTCAAGCATTAGCATTCACATTTCCCTCTTGTTTTGTGATGGTTGATGGCTGAAGGTAATTCTGAACTGATTCACCCTTTGGTGGAGGGGGTGTGCACATTAGAAGGATAAAGCTGGAAAGCAAGCAGGTGTTAAATAGTATGGCCTTGGTTAGGAATCTAGTAGAAATCATATTGTATCCTTCAAAACTCGCATTGGCCGATCCTTCATTTTTTAGGGTACAAAGAAACACCAACTATGAAATATAATTTAAGGAGAACATTCCTGATGTCTTGAACAGGAGAAAGACAAAGAGGAGGGAGAACATTTACATGAGGTCATAAAGACATTTCCATGACATCATAAGGACATTTACTTAGAACTGATGGCTTAAATAGGACACAGGAGAATGAAAGAAATTGTCACAGAAGCATGACTGGTGGCAGATCAATACATCACATTGCAGATGAGAATATAGAGATGATAATGGGAACAAGATTGGGACAAGCAGTATGCTAGACAGAAGATCTTACAAGATAGGTCCAGGACCCTTGGACCAAAGCAGTCAGAGCACCCCAATACCCCAATCTCTATCAAGGACACACTCAAGCAAGCCCCTAGGGGAGGCTGAATCCATTTTCTAATGCAGTCTCCTTAAGGCAAGACTCTTCATATTCCTGGTTAATAATCAGAAGGTATCAGGGGGAGGCTCAATTCACCTGGAGACTCTGTAAATGGATTTTGGTCTTTCACTGTTGTGTATAGCCTTCTGCAAACTTATGCTCAGAGTTTAAGTTTTAATACAATCCTCTCCTCTGATCATGGGTTTTATTAAAAATCTTTCATCACACTCAGGCTGGGGTGCCTTTTCAACATAAGGTAACCGATACCTTTTTTGGTTGGTAACTTGGTTTTAAAACAGGCCTTTAAAAAATAATAATAATAATAATAAATAAAACAGGCCTTTAAGATTCTTTCCAATAGCTGACCACCATCTGATTTCTTCATTGTGCTTTACTCTAGCACCCATATATATTCAATGATCAACCCTCATGATAGTAAGTATTGAACAAGGCCATATTGTAAAAACTAATTACTGTATATTTGAGTGTGAATTAAAAATGTCTTCATACATCTGTTGTTTATTTATCTATGATATACTTCATAGGCAGCATATCTTGAGAAATATTATTATAATTGATCATTATAATTCTAATAATAATAACATCATTAGACTAGCCCAAAAGTACAGATTTAAAATACTAGTTAAGACAAGGAATATATATATATTCCCGGTCATATATATAGATTCTATATAGATAGTTGAAGCTTTTTTAGGCTAAAGCACATGGAAAGATTCACTTATGCAAATTAACAGAACTTAAGTGACAGAACCACAGTACTTAAGGAAAAAATTAAGATCAGACACAAGTTCATTTCAATAACACATACATTAAGGCTAAACTAAGTCTGCAGAATTTAAGACATGTCACAAAAATAAAATAAAATATGAAATTCAAATGCATCGATTATTTTTCAGTCTTCCGTATTCAGTGTCCATCTTCCACACACTATGAGGCAACTGAAAATACTGTTGCTTGGATCAGGTAGATCTTAATCCTCAAAGTAACAGACTTTAATAAAAACAACACTTTAAAGAGGTCTTGTACAGCAGATTTACCCAAGGCAGCATGTCTTTTGAGCTCTTGACTGCAATCCATGAGCATTGATTGTGGATCCAGTAAGATTAAATTCTTGAGAACTGCAGCCTTTTCTCTGTTTATCGTGATGTTGCCTATTGTTCCGGATGTGAGGATTTTCAGTGTCTTTACGATGAGTAGTAACCAGACTGAAGGCTACAGTCTGTGATATTCGTCAGAAAGTATTTCAAGTCTTCCTCATTTTCAGCAAGCGAAGCTGTGTCATCTGCATAACGCAGGTTGTTAATAAGCCTTCTTCCAACCCTGATGCCACATTCTTCCTCATATAATTCAGCTTCTTTGATTATGTGCTCAGCATACAGATTGAATAAATATGGTGAGAGGATACAACCTTGACACACACTTTTCTTTTCTTTTCTTGATGTTAAACCATGCAGTATTCCCTTGTTCAGTTCAAACAACTCCCTCTTGGTCCATGTACAAATTCTGTGTGCACACAGAGAAGTGTTCTGGAATTCCCATTCTTCCCAAGGCTATCCATAGATTGTTATGATCCACACTGTTAAATGCCTTTGTAGAGTCAATGAAACACAAGCAACCATCTTTCTGGTATTCTCTGCTTTTAGCCAAGACCCATATGGCACCTGCGATAATATTCTTTGCTTCACATCCTCTTCTGAATCCAGCCTGAACCTGTGGCAGCTTCCTGTCAAGTGTTGAATGTTCACAAAAATTTTACTTTCATGTGACATTAATGATATTGTTCTATAAATCTTTCATTCTTTGGGTCATCTTTCTTTGGAATGCGTGCAAATATAGATCTCTTCCAGTCAGTTGGCCAAGTTGCTGTCTTCCAAATTTCTTGGCATCAACGATTGAGCGCTTCCAGTGTGTCGTCAGCTTCTTGAAACACTTCGATTGGTATTCCATGAACTCCTGGAGCTTTGATTTTGCCACAATTCATAGACATTCTTGTAAAGGTAAAACTGAGGTACAGGGAGACAGACAGACCTAACTGACAGGACAAGGGAGAGCAGAAACAGCAATAGCTTTATTAGGGGGAGCTCCTGGACGAGGTTCTGTGACCAAGGGCAACAGGTCAGGGAAGTCATGCTAAGCAGCTGGGGGCTTGGGTTGTTTTAAAGGGGTGGTGAGGAAGGTATGGCAATTATGGCAATTAGCGTATGGGGGTCTAGAAACTCTGAGAATTGCTTGTTGGCTCCTTGCAGCTTTCTTTGAACCCAGAGCATCTGGTTTCACTGGTCATCTTATCTGGCGGTTATCTTATCTGCTGCTGACCTTCAGGGCCATGCAGGGAAGCATGTGCAGGGCCCTGACCTGCTTCAGCTTAGTCCAAACATTCCAGCCTTTTTAGTGATAAAGGGGCATCAATATCTGATCTACTTCCTGCTGGTACGGGGTGACAGGGGGAGGGCTATGGGATGGAGTAGTCTGGATCAGCATTGGTAGGTAGTGGGCTGTAAGGATATAACAAGAGTTGGTTAGCAGTTAGATTGGATATGTCTTTCATTCATTCTTGAAGGAACTTAAAAGGACAAAGGGCTAAAAGTAACAGCAAGGAAATTATTACCAGGAGTCCTACCAGGGGCATGACCCAGGACATAATGGGGTTTTGGAACCAGGAGATGGTTGCTGCGTTGCCCCAGCAGTGACATTTGATTTCTTTGGCCATTGTTTTTAACACTTTTATATTTTGCTCAACCACTCCCAACTCATTAATATAGTAGCAACACTTTTTTCTAGAAACATGCACATACCTCTCTTGTCAGTTGGTAACAGATCCAATGCACAATGGTTCTGAAGGGTTACCTGTGCCAGGGATGTCAGCTGTCGCCGTAAGGAGGTGAGAGACTCCGAGGGGGAGTTCATGACTAGCTGGAGCTGTTTGTTAAAGTTCTGTGTTTGGAGACTGCTGTGCTCTAATGCTCTACTGGAAATCTCTGCGGCTGCCAGGGAGGAGGCAAAACTAAGGCTTACCAGGACAAGTAGGAATATATTCTTGATTTTTGGGTGAGGTGTAACCATGCTAATTCATACCGACCATATAGGATGAGCTGAGGAACTACATACAGTAACTGGAAAACAAGGTCCTGCTGTGGAAAAATGTGCACATTTACTTATTCGCTTAGCTGAAGTTGGTGATTGGAGGTCCTTTATGACCCAGCATCTATCTAGACTAAACCCTGAGTCATGGGGGTGAGGCACAGGCCTAAATAGTTAACTGAGAAATGAGATAATGGTGCCTTGGAGGGAGAGAGAAGTTGGGCTGTGTTTGCTTTAGAACTGTTTTAAGAGGGGCTTCAGGTAAAGGCAAATGAATGCTGACAAGCTGGGTTAAGTGGGGCGGTGAAAAAGGTATAGTGGAGGGGGAATGTGGGACAAAAGAGTATAGGGTCGGAACTACTGGGTGTATGAGGCTAACAGCTTCATTTTTGAGGTGCAGGTCTTGGACCAAGCAATAAGTACCATTTGGTTTCTTACTGGTAAGATTGGAGTGTTGCAGAGAGAGTGGGTAGGAGTAATGAGGTTGTTAGAAAGGAGGCATTGTATGATGGGTTAACATCGGGAAGCAACGAGGTCTGTAGGGCCAGTTCTTCCAGGTTGGGTGAAAGAAGGGGAAGGAGCAGAGGTCCTGTGAGACCAAAAGCAAGGTGTAAGGAGGCTCCTAACTTATTTAAAATGTCTCTTCCCAACAGAGGGACCGGCCACGAAAGGATTATAAGGAAGGAATGAGTAAAGGATCAGTACACCTGGGGCAGGTAGGCTTGCCATTAATATTCATGTCCAAGATTGAGGAAGGCCTGCCTAGCCCTGAAAATGAGGGCAGTTCAGAAAAGATAGATTTTGTGTAAGAAGGACATTTACTCACCCAATATCTTGTCTTTGAGCAATACTCTAGGCTTGGCGAGGGTGATGAGGGGTCCAGTTAGGGTCAGACTCCGGCCAATCCCAGCAGGGCCAATGGCGGGTCAGGAGTTGGAAGGACAGTCCCCCCATGTGGAGACTGGACCACTCTCTCAGTCCGGCCACTTTCCGGAGCGGACAGAGGAGAAGGGGGTTCTGTGATCAACTGGCGAGGTGGGTGCAGACTCAGATTCCTCCAGCGAGGTGGGTAGATCAGGAGAAGAGGACTGGGGGCTCCATGTGGCCAGAATAGGCGGAGGGGTGAGCAGGAAGGGAGACAAGATGCTCAGGCAGGTCTGAAAGGGTAGACACCAGAGGGGGTGCAGAAGCAGGAGGAGAGGAGGACTTTTCTTTAGTCAAGAGGACTTGGGAAGGGCAGCAGGAAATACAGAGAAAGGGACGGGAGCTCAGAGAAAAGGAGGCCTGGACGTACAGAATCTCAGACTATTTGTGAGTTCACTGGCAGAAACTGTCGAGATTTCAGAGCATACTGAAATCAAAAGTGCGGCAGGTGATTAATGTTGTTACTTCCTGGAACTTTCTGACCCCTCCCTCCCGCCAGTCTCAGGGTGGCGACCAAGGATTTGTGTGCTGCTTCCCTATCTGAGAGAGGTCTGTTAGAGGCTGTGGGTGTTGGCTCAGAGGAGGCTGAGCAGGGAGGGAGCCGGGAAGGGGACAAAGAGAGAGAGAGACACTCCAGGGAGTCTGAGGGGTCTGGCTCCAGGGAGGGATGGGTGTCAGGGGCACAGCCACCTCAGCCTTTGGGATTGAGGGGGTATTGGAGGGAGGTGATGGTGAGGGGTACCCAGAATATGGAGGAGGCCTTACCAGGGGTGCAGACAAGGAGTCAGGGGGGCTGGAGAAAGATGGAAGGGGAGTACTGTCAGGGGCCTGATTAAGAGAGTACTTGGCTAAGAGACCTTGAGCAGGGTGACAGGTAGTAGAGAGGGACAGGAGCAAAGAAAGAAAAAACCCTGACCATATGGGACTTCTAATTATTTGTGAGTTTGCTGACAAAAATTGTCAAGGTTCAGAGGATGTTAAAATCAAGAGTGCCATTTTCTGGCTAGTGTGACTCATTGTCCAATTGTTATTGAGGCCAAACTTGGTTACAGAAAAAGACCAGGTGTTTAGGGCAGCAATCAGGAGCCAGACCGAATTCAGTAAGGTTGGCCGGTGCTTAGGGCGGAGATCAGGAGCCAAACCCAATTCAGTAAGTTTGACAGTAGGCACGCCAAAGGACTGTTCTTAGGGGGCTGGACCTGGGGGCTCCCCATGGTGTCTCAAACTGCAGGGGGTATGAACAGAAAATAAGGGCATCCCCTGGTCCCCATTGTCACCTGTCAGTCAGAAAGCAGTCTGGTAACTGAGGACGTCTGATCAGAGTTAGGGACCCAGGGGAGAGTCCTGGACTCTCC
>NW_022111321.1:4014060-4015937 GCF_000313985.2 Echinops telfairi | reverse complement strand
AAGACCCCAGACGCTATACTTTTTGATAGCCGGGCACCATCAGCTTTCTTCACCACATTTGCTTATTCACCCATTTGTCTTCAGTGATCCGTTCAACACCCCGTGATCACACAGGTTGATATGTTGTTCCATGTGGGCTTTGTTGCTTCTGAGCTAGATGGGGGGGCCTTGTTTTTATGGCTGGTAAAATGGAAGTTGGTCAGAGGCCTTTGTTCAGGGTGAGAAGGGGAAGCAGACCATTTTAGAGAAAGCACCCCGAACCAAAAACGTAAAAGACACAAACAGGTAGAAAGGCTCAGACACACCCTCTGTGTTCCAGTCCAGGCAGAAGGTGCAGTGACTGCTAGGCCTAGTGCTAGGAGTCCTGTTATCAGCAGGAATCCCAGGAGGTAAACACAGAGACAAAAGGCTGGAGGCCACATGAGAGAAGATAGACAAAGAGAAAATACAGACATGAGAAATTGACCTTATGGCCCCACTCCTTTCGGGGAAAGGCAGCTATTCCCAGCTCCTCTTAGTACAAGGGTGGCAGAATAAACCCCTTCAGCAACACCCAAAAAAACGGAGACCCTAAGTCCCCATATGAGTTTGCCGGTCCTCAGTGTCCAGAAAGACAAACAAGACAAACGAGACAGAACGAACATACACAGGGAGATACTGACCAGAAGTCCCTCGTTCAGACAGGCTCCAGAGGTTCGAGAGGCGAGGAGGGATGGGCAATGTCCTAGCCGAAGCAGGGCCGGGATGGTGGAGCCTGTGTCCCTACCTCTCCTGGGTTTCGGGTACCAAATGTAACGGTGAAATTGAGGTTCAGGGAAACAGACAGACATAACTGACAGCACAAGGGAAAGCAGAAACAGAAATAGCTTTATTAGGGGGAGCTCCCGGACAAGGTTCTGTGACCTTGGCCTACAGGTCAGGGAAGTCGTGCTCAGCAGCTGGGGCCTCAGGTTTTTAAAAGGGTGGTGAGGAATGTATGGCAATTATGGCAATTACCATATGGAGTCCGGACACCCTGAGAATTGCTGGAAACTCCTTGTGGCTTTCTTTGAACCCGGAACATCTGGTTTCACTGGTTATCTTATCTGGCGCTGTCTGCTGCTGACCTTCCGGGCCATACAGAGAAGCATGTGCAGGGCCCTGACCTGCTTCAGCTTAGTCCAAACAATTCTAAAACCTTGCCTGGGTACAACCAAGTCAGTTGAGAGGTGGGTACGCAGGTCTTGTGTAACCCACCTGCTAGTGCTCCAACCTTCTCTTCTTCAGTTGCCTCTCCTCCCGCTCACATCCTTGCTTTTCAGAATTGCACTTTGGGATAAATTCATCAGCCTATGTGGAGGACCTGCTTTATAAATGTCCATATGATATTTCTAAGTTTCCTTAGTCCTCCACCTAAGGCCATGGTCAAGAAAAATATTTATTTTAAGACACCACAGTTTCTTCCTGAGGATACGTGACATAAATTTGTATCTGGCATAAGTAAGTACCAATACTTAGTCTGTTTTTCCTGAGGAAAAATTTGTTTTCAGTTAGATAAACAATGTGAATTGCTTCAGTTACCAGGTTTTCCTGTCAGAATTGGTTGTTAAAAATCACACTTGGAAACCGTGACATTAAATGTTGGCTGAAAGAACCTAGTGTAATATGAACCAGGATGGTGACGAGGGGGACAGAGATCTTCATGATCAACACATACCTAAAATAACCCATTGCCGTCGAGGCGATTTTGGCTCATAATGGCTGTATATAGAGTTTTCAAGGCTGCCTCAAATCTCTATGGAAACAGATAGCCCCATCTTGCCCCATGGGGAGTTTGAACTATCAACCTTATGGTCAGCACTATAATGCTTACCTGAGAGCACCACCAGGACTCCTTA
>NW_022111321.1:4010504-4012894 GCF_000313985.2 Echinops telfairi | reverse complement strand
TATGTATATTAAAAAAAGTCTATAGAAAACTACAACATCTTAACAAAAATACAATTAAAAAAAAATACAATTCAGCCGCTCAAAAGTGGGCACAAGACATGAACAGACAATTTACTAAAGATGACATGCAGCCCATCAACAATCAGACAAAGAAATGCTCAAGTTCATTTGCGATAAGAGAAATACAAATTACAACATTGAGGTACCATCTTATACTGACACTCTTAGCAACGCGAAAAAATGAAACAGCAAAATAATAAAACTGGAGAGGACGTGGAGAGATGGGAACACTCATCCATTGCTGGTGGGATTTCAGAATTATATAACCACTATGAAAATCAGTATGGTGCTTCCTTAAACAAATGCATATACAAATACCTTCTCATCCCCAAATCACTCAACTTGGTATGTACTCTAAGTAATTAAAGAACAAAACACAAACCAACATATGCACACCTATGTTTATTGCAGCAATTCCTATAATAACAAAAAGATGGAAACAACCCAAACAATGGAATATTATATACCCTTAAAAACAATGACGAGTCTGTCAAACACCTGGAGACATAGACAAAATTAGAGCACATTATGCTTAGTATAGTTAGTGAATCTCATAAAGATAAATCTTTTATGACACCATTGTTATTAAGGAAAATATGAAAAATAGTTTTCACACAAAAAGATAAGACTTTACAAACTATGACGAGGCCTTAAAAACCCTCGGAATTCCTTACCCATCAGATCCCAACTTTGGTCTGGGGGGCTCCAAAAGGAGGAAAACTGAAGCGGACTTGGATTCTTCTGTGACATACAAGTTAATTAAAAACAAAGGATTCTGAAAATACAGAAATGGCCAAGGCTTTTCTTCAGACCTTGGTAGCTTAGGCTTTCTCTTTCTTGACCGGGCAGTTTAAGATGCCATCCTCCAATCTCCGCCATGGGCTTGAAAGACTGTGTTTGAAGGAGCCGGCGGTGACAAAAGTCCGTAAGCACAGGGGTAGTTGGCCTTCACCTGTCCCACTCCCCTAAGTGATCATCACTTAGGTGGTCCTGAGCCTTAGATGTTCACTTGGGTCCTGAGCTAGTGACTGTAAACTCAATGGAAATGTTTCTTTCAAATCTGGATAGCTAATATTTACTGTCGTACAGTAAAGCCATTGAATATTTCCTAGATTTCTTTAAACTTGTTGTAAAATGTGCATAACAAAATTTACCATTTCCACTTTTTCCATGTGCACCAGTCATGCTCACCGTGTTGTATAACCATCAGCGCTACCCATTCCCGGATCTCTTCTTCACCCTTCACAGAGCACAGTGTGAACCCTTATAAGTAGGGAAGGGACACGCCCAGTCAACAACTCCTGTCGACTAAATCTATTATATTACAAACTGAGCCATGAACTCGAAAAAAGGTAAACTAGAGGAAGCTTTTTCATGTGTAGACTTGAGAGGAAGGCAAAAGAAGGGCGTGTGACCAGAATGCTTGGGGGGGGGGGGGGGCTTTTAAACAGGGATAATGGTGAGTCAAACACAACAGCTAGGTATAAAATGAAACACCCAAGTGTCCAATATTTTAAAAATTAGTAAATGTCAAAGCTCCCTGGGGTGGTGTAGTGGTTACACGTTGGTTACCGCAAAGTCAGCAGTTCCAAACCATCAGCTGTTCTTTGGCAGAAAGACGAGGCTTCCCCATAACGATTTCCAGCCTCTGAAACCCACAAGGTCAGTTATACAGTGCCCTATAGGGTCACTATGAGTAGGAATTGACAGTGAGTTTTGAGTTAGTAAGCTTAGGACAATATATGTGTAATTTATAAAAATAATCCTTTAATAAGTGAACATGTTACATTACATAAGATGGCATATGAAAGGTTTATATAGTATGCTTTCAACCATTAAAAGTAAAGCATGCATAGAAAAATAATTTTTAAAACAGTATGTTATCAGCGGTTGCTTCTGGAAATTAAATTACAGATGAACCTTTACCTTTTTGTTATTATTTTCTATATTGTATATATATCACTTTTACAATTAAGGGGGAAAGGAAATTTTAAAAAACCTTTTTTTAATGCTCTTTTTAAAAAATATATTTTCCTAAATATTTTTCAAGCCAGACATAAAAATAGTTCTCTCTGCATCAGTCTTTTCAGCTGTATCACTCATATCCTAACCTTTCTGAGTTTTCTGGATGAAAATAACATACTAAAGGGTTAAGATTTACATGTATTTATAATACATAACAATATAATGAAGTACCGACTCAGTAAGCATAATTTTGTTTCACAGATTTAATAGAATACGTTGAATATGAAGACCAATTGTTCAAGCTACAACAATTAAAAATAAGTATAATATTTTCCTTCATGTTCTCATATGATTGGCCAATTTCA
>NW_022111321.1:4003324-4009999 GCF_000313985.2 Echinops telfairi | reverse complement strand
GGTTGTATTAGAGTCTGCACTTTTTTGGTTACTGTTATTGCAAGTTGTTTCGATGTTGGTATGAAAAAAAATGTTATTGCTGTTGAGAATATACACAGTGGAACACACACATGCAATTATTTCAAGAGGTACAACCCAGTGTCATTGAGAACATTTAAGTTGTACAAGCATTCTCATCCTCCTTTTCTCACCTGCTCTGTCCTCCTCCTTTCCTACCTGATCCTTCCTGTTGTTCAAGTGACTAGATCTTCAGAGAGCAGTGTTCAACACAGACATTGGTCACTAAACTAACACGCTGCTATCGAGCCAGTTCTGAGTCATCTATTGAACAGAACAGAACTACCTCTGCTGGTTCCCGAGACTAAATCTTTAGGAGAGTAGAAAGCCTCGTGTTTCCATCAGGGAGTGGTCAGTAGTTCAGAACTGCAGACCTTGCGGTTAGCAAGCCCACTACTCTTCCCGGGCTTCTTATCTTCTTCACGCAAACCAAAGCCAAACTCGGTGCATCAAGTTGATTGTGATGCACGGAGACCCTGTAGGACAGGGTAGAACTTTCCCGGTGGGTTTCCAAGACTGTAACTGTTTTAGGGAATCAAAAGCCTCATCTCTCTCACACAGAGCTGCTGATGGTTTCAAACTGCTGACCTTGCAGGTAGCAAGTCAATGCACAACCACTACACCACCAGGGCTCCTAATCATTTTTTACTGCTTAGGCTAAATTATTGTTTACTCTTTTAGAAAGACTTCAGGGGGTGTTTTTGGTTTCAGGTTGAAAGAGTACCTCAGGGCAATAGTTTCAGGGGCACAATCTGAATCTTCATCACATCCCCAGGTGATGTATCAGCACATTGAAACTTGAGTAGCACTGGGGTAAACTTTTTTTTCTGTCTTGGCTATGTGGCACAGAACACAGAGGAAAATGAAAGAAGCTTGCGAGTATAGTGCTTCTCAGGCCCTCATGGGGGGAAAATGCTTAAGGATGATAGGTGATAATTTTACATTTTTTATTTAAAATGGTGTGTATAGGATGTTGGACGAGTCCAAACAAGCATGTTGCTGGTGAAAAAGAAAAAAAAAGATAGCTGTGAGGTGCGACTGAATGTTTAACTGGAGTGTTACTTTGTGGGAGAAATTTTCAGACACCCCATTCATTATATGCCGTGGAAAACACCTCTTTGAAAGCTTATGAAATATAGTCATTTCCTGATTCACACCCTAACGCCAGGAATCTCCTCTGCGTTCCCCCCTCCTGCTAGTAGTCTCACTTAGGGAAGGCCATGGACTTTCGTGGAGAGATGAGGCATTTGGAGTTGAGCAACAAGGCTCTGAACGTGCAATAGGCTTTCAGCGTAGACTTCTCTTTTCGTTCATTCATTGGTCATTCTTAGGACAAGTAGTGATTGAGTGCTGCCGTGCTGAGAACCGAGGCACAGCGGTGAGTGGGAAAGCATGATCCTTACCTTCTAACCATGTTTCCTTTTTAAGTTACCTGTGGATTTTATTTATTCATGATACCATGTGCCCCAAATCTTCCCTTGATCATCGATCATGTAAAATGTCTAGTTGAAAAATTTTTTGTTGTTGTTCAACTGTTGTTGAAAATACACCCCGCAAAACATACGCCAATTCAGTAGTTCCTACATGTACAATTCAGTGACTTTGATAACATTCTTCAAGTTCTGGAAGCATTCCCACCCTCCTTTCTCCAAATTGTCCCTCGCTGGCTTATATGAACTCATAGTCCCTAAGCCTCCTATCCAACCTTTCAAATTGCTGTGGTCAATTTCCCCTCATTCACACAGTTCTTTAAAAGAGCACGATGCTCAAGGCAGACACTTCACTAATTAAGCTAAACTGTGGTTTGTTTTAAACAAAACTTCAGGGTATTGTTTCTGATTTAACATTCAAAGATCATTTTATGCATTCATCCAGCCTCAGTGGCTCCAGTAACTCTGAATTCCATGAGAATTTAAAATTTGCTACCATAAAAATGTCTGATTTTCAATGTGCTTCACATAGACTGATCAGTTGCTATTTCAATAACAGGTATTAAGAGTTCATCTCCTAGCAAAATGTTTCAGCAATGAAACTAATACCTATGTGAATAGCCAGTTTCGCAATGTGTTCGCTATGAGGGCTTGTTATACACTGGGGGTAGAGGTCTGTAGGCCCCATTTGAATGAAGGCTCTTTGTCTAGAATAGAGTGGGTCTCAGGGCAACAAGCCATATAGCTGCTTTATTCTTAATTCTTAATTCCTTAATTCTTGGAAATGGAAATCACCCATCTAGAAGAAAGAACAATTCTGGACTTCTCTCCAGAGACTGAACTCTGTACTAAAATGTCTCATGTAGA
The DNA here is from genome assembly GCF_000313985.2 of Echinops telfairi. Classification (NCBI taxonomy): domain Eukaryota; kingdom Metazoa; phylum Chordata; class Mammalia; order Afrosoricida; family Tenrecidae; genus Echinops; species Echinops telfairi. The sequence continues at coordinate 4,007,645 of NW_022111321.1, read as the reverse complement.
TTAAACATAAAGCAAAAGCCATGTGTGGAGCCCCAACTATGAACTTCTACTGCTACTCTTTGTCCTGCAATGATTGTAGCTAAATTAAAAATAACCTGAAAGAAGTAAGTCGAAGAATGATTGCTTTTTTTTTCCGTAAATAATAGAATGATTCTTTTTTTTAGTAACATTTATGCGTGTTTTGGGTTACTTACACAGCAGTTCTCATTAAAGGATTTCTGCAGACATTGTTCAGTGACATTGGTTATATGATTTTTCAGTGCAGGAACATTCTCGTTGCCTGAGTTTTTGGTTGCTCCATCTCCATTAAGCTAGTGTCCCTGCCCCCTTGCAGTCACACCTATTTTTCTTTTAAAGTAATTACTGGCTGATTGGTGTCTTAGTGATGTGCACTGTTTTTTTAAAGGGATGGTTGGATTCTGAGAATTTTCAGTAAAGACTATACCATTAGTCTGCAGCTCGGGCAGTAAGCTCAAGGGATTTGATGGAAGCAAAGGGTGTCAGGTCTTACTTCTCAGTCCTCCGTGCCTCGAGTAGTACTTGACTTGGGGCAGTAAGCTATTTCTGCTGGCCAGTCCTGGCTTCATGCTTCCCAGTGGGAGATTCCTCTTTATGCTCCAAACCCCTTCCAGGGCCACTGTCAATATTTTCCAAAAGCAAGATGATGATGATTAGCATATTTTGTATTTAGCACAACAGCATTTCATTGATGATTATGTTTTCAATCGTTTGGGAAGGGTTTATTTGGTTGGATCAATAAGCTACCTAAAGTCTTTACATCTGTCCCCATCCTTTCTCCCAGATGATGTGTTCAGAATTTCTCTCTGTGCATATTCGACGTCCACAGTGCTATTAGATAAACAAACTTACCCCAAATAAAGATGGACGAATAGTCTATCTAGAAACATACATAACAAAGCACAGAGGGCTCAGGAACAATAATGGGTCACAGGCTCCATCAGTCAGCCTTCCCTGATTCTGATTCTTAGAAGGGCGATTGGTACCAAAGATAAGAAACAAGAATGACTTTATTCAGTGGGGCCTATGTTATTTAATTCACCCTTTAACGAAACAACAAAAACACTGGATCCCGCATGTATAACACCATAGCTTAATATTCGGAAAATTATGTCTGCACATACACACACTGTAGCTTGAAAGTTCTTGTATCCTGGTTGCTCAATCAATGTTGGTTTGGTAATGATTTGCACGGGGCTATCTCCCCTGTATCCTAAAATCACATTTAGCTTTTGAAAGGCAGCCACCAAGCAGTTGGTGAAATTTGACGTACCAACTGTGATCCAGACCAAAAGCAGCACTGGAGCTGTGGCCTGGTGTGTTGCCCCCACTCTTGAGACTGCACTTTTAAAAAAAGTGTTTTGTTTTGCTGATAAAAGTATTCCCGACCAAATATACACCATTTCCACAATTTCTACATGAGCAATTTAGCGACATTGATCTCATTCTAAGAGGTGTGCTCCAGTTCTTGCCTTCCTTCCCCATCTTTCCATCACTATTCCGATGCCTTCCAAGCCATTGTAATCACGTCATTTTGATTTTACACCAACCATTCTTTCAAAGTGCCCAATTCCCCAAACAGGTGCACTGCACCATGGTTTTTGTTTGTTTGTTTGTTTCATTTAATTGTTGGTTCAAGGAAACTTCAGGGGATAGTTGAGATGTAAAGTTGAAAATTCAGCTCATCCAGCCTCAACAGCTTCAGAAAAACTGGATGCCATTGAGCTGAAGCTGTAAATGTTAATGCCAAATCTTGTCCGTGGCCCCACGGCTGACATGCGGCTGCTCCAGAAGCACAGACTGTGGGTTCACGTGAGATCTGGGTGTCTGCTCCACGACCACCAGCTGTAGGGCTCGACAAGTTCACCTACGGTGTCTCGATTTTCTCATCTTTGATAAGAGAGATAATAATATCCAGCTTAAAGGATTAGGTGCCAATGGATAACAAGCTTGGCTACCAACAAGGCTGGCAGTTTGAGTCTACCCAGCAGCCCCTCAGGAGAAAGGCCTGGTGCTACACTTGGGGAAGCAGCCATGGAGAGCCCTGTGAGCATGTGCCTCGATACACACGGGGCTGCCGTGAGTAGGAGCTGACCCATCGGCAACTGGGTTCGTTTTGTGTATTTTAAGGGTTATGGTAGGGTCTGGATGAAATGGGTATAAAGCGCTTTTCACTCAATAAATAAATGAAAGCTGTTCTTTTTCTTTTTTAAGGGACAATGGTTCTCTTGTCCAAGAATGGATTCAGATTAAATTTTTAGTAGCACAGTCACTCGACTAACCCACAAAACTAAATGTCAATACCTGCCTCTCCCCTCTCCTGAGTGGAGGAGCTAACGCTATCTGTCAAGAATCGTTTCTTCTGTTCTCTTAGAAGGCCTTCCAGGAAGACTTCACAATCTCCTTCTGTGAAGACCTTTAAAAGGTTACGCTGTTTCTCCTATCTAACCTAAATCTCCTCGCCGTTGAAGACAGTTTCCTCTTCTGTCCTGAGTGGAGACAGGGCAGGGGTCATCTGCAGCCTCTCGGTCACAGATCCTTCCCTTTAGCAGCCCACAAACACGGAACATGGCCCCCAATGTAGCCATAGAGCATGACTCCTTGTAAGCGGCCAAAGATATAGATTTAGATTTGTTTCATGCTAAGGGAAGTTCTAGTCAACGGAGGCGGTTTAAAACCAGGAGGCAGAGTATGTAAACAAACCATATCAAATGATGTAGAAGAACCCTATGCGTGTTATCTGTTTTATTTATTTTGTATTCATGTCCTTTATCTGTGCTCATTCAAATACAATTGCAGAAATAGCTAGAACTTCGCCACTAGTAAGGAAGATAATGAATATAAACGTAAGGGCTCAGAAATGCGAGGAGGGAGGGGAACAAGACGAAATAGAGTTACGCGTTACTGTGCTGCGGGAGGAGTCAGCTGGGAAGTACTGCTGCTTTGTTTGGACAGATGTCTGGGTGAAGAAGTGTGGGAGGCGATGCATTCGACTAGAGCATAGGTTCTCATACTTTCAGACACAAGCTCCCCCTGGCTGCTGCACACTTGTGGATTATAGCCCACAATGCAGGGTGACATGTAGGTGTCTGATTTTGCAGCCTCTCTGTGTATCTTTCCAGTGCCCCCACACACCGCCACCATGGGATGGGTACTGCCTACTTTGGGAAATGCTTAAATCCAAAAAGCCAAACTCCCTGCCATCCAGTTGATGCCAACTCACAGTAAACCCTACAGAAGCAGGGTTTCTTAGACTGTAAGTCTTTATGGGAGTAAAACACCTCCTCTTTGTCCCACGAAGCGGCAGTTAGTTTTGAACTTCAGGGCTTATGGTTCACAGCCCAACACACAACCACTGCACCACTAGGGCTGCAAGGAAGAGGTTTGTGGAGGCTGACGGATGCCCTCTGAGGCAGCAGCTCCTTTGAACAACAACCTAACTCTTTTCAACCAGGATAGCGCATCCCAGGAGGGAGGAAGAAAGGCCCGGAGGGTGGAGACAGGGACCTAAGTGTTAGCAATGCCCTTTCCTGAGAAAAAGGCGGAAGAACAAGCGCTTGGAAAGGAATCCAAATCCTTTCCCTGGGGCTCAGAATCGTCCAGAGAGCTATCTGTCTCCTCTCTTCCCTTCTCATTCCTTAATCTTTCTCCCACTCAGAGGTCTTTTACAGTATAATGTTACCCTGCTCTCGTTTAAAAACCAGTTTTATTGGCACATAATCCATATATAGCAGAATGTGTTTGTAGTTTAATCATATCAAGAAGAGCTGTGTAATCATGACCACAATTTTTAACATGTTCTTCTTTATTGTACTCATTGTTATTAGCTCCCCATGTCCCCAACTCCCTGCCATATCCCCAAGGAACCATTAATCTGGGATTTAGTTATCCTGGATTTTATATACAGAAAAGCATACAAAACAACAACAAAACTATCAACAATACTAAAGTAAAATGGAAAATCCTCAACTGAAAAGAAAGTAGAAAATATTAAAAAACATCACATTTAAAATGAGTCAAAAGGGAGATGTTAAATGTTAATGAGCTGTTAAAAATTGGTAAGCAGTTTTATGGGCACATAATCCACCTATCATACAATTAATTACTTCAATAATATCAAAAAGAGCTGCATAATCATCACCACAATCAATTTTAGAATGTTTTCTTCCTCCTTGTACTGTTATTAGCTTCCCAACCTCTCCTGCCATACCCCCAAGACACCAGTAACCCACTCACTTACTGTCCCTATAGACCCACACATCCTCAATTTCCTATATCAGAAAACATGAAACAAAGAAACAGA
>NW_022111321.1:3999737-4001900 GCF_000313985.2 Echinops telfairi | reverse complement strand
AACAGAAAAGTGGGTGAAGGGAGACATTGGACAGTGTAAGATATGACAAAATAATGTAATAAATTATCAAGGGTTCATGAGGGAGGGGGGAGCGAGGAGAGGGGGAAAAATGAACTGATACCAAGGGCTCAAGCAGAAAGCAAATGTTTTGACAATGATGAGGGCAACAAATGTACAGATGTGCTTGACACAATGGATGTTTGTGATAAGAGTTGTATGAGCCCCCAATAAGATGATTTAAAATAAACAAACAAAGCTTGTTAAACAGAATAAACTCTCAATTGACTGAGCACTATTTACACAAACAATAGGGGCTGATGGTAGGGCAACACTTTCAATAATCTTCATCAGCAGTGGCAGCCCCATGCCTAGCAGATTAATACATGTCATAATAAAGCAAGGCAGGCATTAAAGTAGTAAGTCCGTGGTAGCCCTGGCCCACCATTCACTGGGCATCTGCAAGACGAGAGATTTGAAGCACAGATTGGATGCCAGCCCTATACTGTTGGGATGGCCGTCATCTGCTACGTCTCACCCTAGGGAGTTTCAGCCTTTAGTCCAACGGCAAAAGGTGAGCTTGAGGTGAACTTCAGTTCAGGTACTGGGATTTCCACACCGAGTCATTCTGGTGGGGCTGATGTTACCCAGCCTTTTGTGTGACGAAAGTATGACTTTATGTCAAACATGTTAGCCAGGGCCTTGATCTGGTCTTACAGGAAAGATAAACTCACCCTTGTAAAATATGGTGGCCTCCTCAACGGTCTCATTTGGAATCTTAACCTTGACCTTTAGCGCTTGAAAATCAGTTTAGAGCCTATCAATGAAACTTCCTGTTTAGCCCATGGTCAGAGATTTGAGCAGGTAAAGACAAGTTCATCTTTTTTTTTTTTAAGCCTTCATTTTGAGATTTTAGTTACAGTTTCATCCATTTCCCTTAACAAGTCTACTATTTAATCTCTCAGGATTAAAGGAAACCAACCTTCTAAAGACTTAACAACAACAGAAGGTCAGGGCAAGGGCACAGTTCCTGTTCTAAGGAGTGTCATAGCTACTCCAGGCTTAACATCCAGCTTCAAAATAACACGAGCGCTTATACTTTATAAATAAAATGAGGTGTGCAACCACCACCTTCAACTGAGCTGGTTATAACTTTCAAATACACAAAGCTTCAATTTCAAGCTTGGTAATAACTGTTACAGGAATGATGGCCAACCTTAGTATGTAGTGTGTACCTTAAAATACATTTTTAAATATTATTAACACGGAAATAATGCCATTAATAATAACATCCTCAATTTAGAGTCTGGAACCATCAAGGGGAAGGGGAATTCAGTCCAACCAGTCTCCCTTAAGATCATCATCTTTTGTTTGTTCCCCTGTTCCTCTTCTCAGTAACTGAATTAATGCTTTGTGCCCAAAGTGTAATTTTAATTTATGCTTGGTTATGTCTAGTTATTTAGTTGGGTGCCACTGAATTGAGCCCACCTCACAGTGACCCCACATGAGAGAGAAGAACCGTTCAGGGGGATTTCTAGGCTGTGATCTTTATGGGCGCAGATTGGCAGGTCTCTTCTGTAGCGCCACTGGGTGGTTTGAAAGGCCAGCTCTTGGGTTGGCAGCATCATGCTTAACCTTTGCACCACCGGCTTCTTTAGGCTCTGCCGTGACCTTGACATGCCCTACATGTCCAGTACACTCCCTGTATGGTAAATATGCAAAGCATTTTTGTTGAATGGATGAGGGAATAACAAACAGCCACACCTGCTCAGTAATAGGCTACATTTTTAAGGTTTTGCCAAACGTAGTAAATAAGAGAGACTCAAAATCAAGTGGGTATTAAGGTACAGATAAAAATTAATGGATTTAGGACCACACTTCAGAATTTCTTGGAAAAGGAAATCATATGTGAAAAACAATAGTCAGCATCATTAATAAAATCTTTCACAACTATTTCAGCCTCTATACATTTCAGCCAAAAAATAGGAAACCCTTTGAAAGTAAAAAAGCATTAAATCAATGTGCTAATTGAATTATACAATACCCTTTATACAAATTATTAGAAATATGGACATAATTTTTAAATGAACACGAAGATAACTCCACTATTTCCATCAGGAATATCTTATGAGACTACCTTGACTCTTTAAAGAGTTGCGAGGGGAC
>NW_022111321.1:3997138-3999332 GCF_000313985.2 Echinops telfairi | reverse complement strand
ATAGTGTCAGATTCGGTGCTGGTAGGTGAGCCCCTCTGGTTGGAAGGCACTCGAGAGAAGACTGAGGGTGAGCTGCCTTCTCACAGCAGGGTCTACCAGCATGCCGTGGCTGGAGTAAGGCCTTCAGGACCTTCAGTTACTGTTGGGGCATGGCTCAAAATGGGAAGAAAAAGCTGCAAACAAAAATTAATAATTGGAACTTGGAAGATACAAAATATGAATCTTGGAAAATTGGAAGTTGTCAGAATGGAATGGAATATGCATGTCAATAACCTAGGCATTAGTGCACCGAAATAGACTAGTGCGCTGAATTAGTCATTTTAAATCAGAGAGTCACATGGTTAACTATGCCAGGAATGACCGATTCAGAAGGAATGGTGTCTCATGTATCGTCAAAAAGGATCATTTGAGATCTATCTTAATGTAGAGTGTTGCATGTGGTAGACTAATCTTTATCCACATACAAGGAAATCCAGTCAATACAACTATGGTTTGTCTTGATTTATGTATCAATCACTAAAGCTAGTAATAAAATAACTGAAGAATTCTATTAATTTCTTCAGTCAGAAATTAATCAAACATGCAATCAAGATGCGTTAATAATCATGGGTGATTGGCATGTAAAAGTTGGAAACGAAGAGGAAGGAGCATTAGTTGGAAAATATGGTCTTGGTAATAGAGACAAAACTGGAGATTGCCTGATAGAATTTTGCACAACAAATGGCTTGTTCATAGCAATACATAGTGACTATATGTTTGGGCTTCTCCAGATGGAATACACAGAAATCAAATTGACTACATCTGTGGAAAGAGATGATGGAGCTAAAATAAGGCCGGGTGTCAACTATGGAACAGACCATCAATTGCTCATATGTTCTTTCAGGAGAAAATAAAAACAAGTCCATGAGAGCTCAAATAAGACCCTGAGCCCACCTGAATTTTGAGAACATCTCAAGAGGAGATCTGACACGTTGCACTCTAATGACAGGAGACTTGATGAGCTGTGGGAGGACATCAAGAACGTCATACATGAAAGCAAAAGGTCATTAAAAAGGCAGGAAAGAAAAGATCAAAATGAATGTCAGAAAAGACTCTGAAACCTGCTCTTAGTTGTAGAATGCCAAACCAAAACAAAAACCCCTCACCGCCATCGAGTGGATTCTGATTTGCAGTGACCCTTATAGGGCAAGCTGTCTCAGTAACTCTTTACAGGAGTAGAAAGCCTCATTTTTCACCTATGAAGTGGCTGGTAGTTTCAAACTGCTGACCTTGTGGTTAGCAGACCAATGTGGAACCACCATGCCAGCAGGGCCCCTTAGCTAAGATTAGTGGAAGAAATGATGAAGTTGAACAACCTGAACAGAAAATTTCAAAGGGAAGCTCAAGAAACCAAAGTTCAGCATATCTTCATCTGAAAAAATTGAAGAGAAAGCTTCAAGTTGCAATATCAAACGATTCTACGGGTAAAATACTGAGCGATGCAAGATGCCTCAAAAGAAGATGGAAAGATTACAGTGTCACTGTGCCAAAAAGAACTAGTTGACATCCCACCATTTCAGGAGGTAGCACGTGATCAAGAACCAATGGTACTGAAGGAAGAAGTTCAAGCTGCACTGAAGGCATTAGCCAAAAACAAGAAGACAGGAATTGACAGAATGCCAATTGAACTGTTTCAACTAGCAAATGAAACACTGGAAGCACTCATGCGCTTTCAGTCTATACCAGTCTATACTTGTCTATACCTAGAATTTAGAAGACAGCTTCTTGGCCAACTGACTAGAAGAGATCCATATTTGTACCCATTCTAAAAAAAGGTGACCCAACAGAATGGACAATATCACTGATAGCACATGCAAGTAAAGTTTTAATGAAGATCATCCAACCACCATTGCAGCAGTACATTGACATGTGACTACCAGAGGTTAAAGCAGGATTCAGAAGAGGACGTGGAACAAGAGATATCATTGCTGATGTCACATGGATCTTGGCTGAAAGCAAAGCCTATCATAATCAAATGTACCCAATAAGAATAATGCAACACACAAACAAATCAGGCCAATCTACTGCCTCTGAGTTGGTTTCAACTCACGGCAGCCCTATAGGACAGAGGCAAACTGCTCTATAAGCTTTTATTTTGGGGGGGAGGGGGGAATGGAAATCTTCATAAGAGCAAGCAACCTCATTTTTCTTCCCA
>NW_022111321.1:3993985-3996232 GCF_000313985.2 Echinops telfairi | reverse complement strand
AAAATGTCGGGTTTCCTGAGCATAGGAATTGTGTCTACAGCTCTTCCATACCAACCAGCCTTGCCTAGACCCCAAGAGGCTTGATTTGAAGAGCATGCAATATGCATCTAGTAATTGCTGAGAAAAAGCCATGAAAATGAAGAGAAGGATATCGTGTTTGGTAAAGTAGAGGGTCGGCAAAAGTGAGGGAAACCCTCCATGCAATGGATTAATAGAATAGCTGCAATAGTGGCTTCAAACAGACCAACCATTGTAAGGCTAGCATGAGACCTGGCAGTGTTCCAGTATGCTCCATAGATGGTAACCTCGAGTAGCGGTCTCTTCAGTGGCAACTGCCAATAGTCCTTGCAAAGTAGCATTGGTGTGGGAGCCTCAGGTTTCTAGGACAAAACTTTTCTCCCATGAATTATCAATGAGAGACCCTAGCAGCCCAGATCATCAAACCCCTGCATACCTTTGAAATGGAATGAAATCCTAGGCTGCTTTGACCTCTTGATTTAGCCTCATCTAGATCCCTGATTGCTAAGGGATGGTCCCTGGAACAGCAGCATTGCCATTCCCTGGAGACTTGTTAGAAATGCAACATCCTAGACTTCAGACAAGTGAAACGGAGCCCAAGAGGCTATCAAAAACAAGCTCCTAGGTAATTCTAATGAAGTAGAATGGGAACCTTCACCTTGGTCATGCCTATACTGATAAAGACGCCAATGTTATTGTGCTTTTCAGAGACCTTTTTCATGTATCCCTTGGGGAAATGGCATGAAGGCCACATCTGCCCAAGGATGATTTGATGAGGCAGCAGTCAGACAAGTCTCCATCTTCCATCTTTCTTTATCCTATTCTGACACCAACCATCTGTTCCACATGCTTTTCTTCTCTGTTGGGTTCTGGAATTCACTGCAATGGCCACACAGCACTCACAGGTAATATTCCCTATTATGGGGTTTACTAGGGAAGCTAATAGGGTATCAAATGTTAAGGATACAGTTCTTTGGTCTGAACCACCTCCTCTTTCTATCATGTTGGCAGGCATGTCTCTCTCTGGCCCTCAGCCTATCAGCCACATGCTACGTTGGCCGCTGCTCTGCTTGAGTTTCAGTACTGATAAGTGCCCCAAATGCACCCCACTCTTCAAGCCAGCATCCTGCCCAAAGGCACTCTGCTTTACTTATTACATGGGCCAAGAAGCCCACTGCTCTGTCTCATGATCTCCTCCCTGCTCCTCTGCGGCGTCTCATGGTCTCAACGCTGTGGCCCTTGGTGTCTCTGATGCTTCTGCCACTTCAGGCAAAGATCTCACTCGTATGCTTCACTAGCATCTCTTCTCTCTTGATGGCCATGGGATTCTCTGCCCCTGCTTCTAAGATATCTCACTTTTATACCCAGTGGAATGGTACACCTGACCAATCCCCAGTCCCTCCAGACCTTATTTACATTTTATTTGCATGCATCAAAAAGTTTATGGATAGATCCCACAATACCAAATAAGTTCACTTTACTTCATCATGAAATGAAATAATGCCACCAAAAGTGGGACGGACATGTTGAAGCTAATGTCTAGCTCCTTTTTTTCCCCTAAATATAATAATTTATTTGTAATAATAATTTTAAAATAGCTCAAGGATCTCCCAAGAACTCATTTTTCTTTTGATAAGCACAATTTTAATAAATAAAATAATCACTCTGCTATCAAATAGGCAATTCCATATGCATTTCATAAACACAGATCATTAGCCACTGAGATTACCTGCAGGTGGATTTTTAATGTGACATTCATCTCTCTTAATATAAAGTTCTTCTTCCAGAACTTCCTTAATTCTCTTATGGGGCTCACAATATAAGAATTTCTTCCCTAGAAAGACATTAACAAAATTGGTTACTTATAAATTTTCCAACTTCTAGCCTTTATACCAACATGAATATTTTTTAAGAGACAGAATTCCATGTAAATAGCAAACAATTCACCCCGAAGACTTCTTTCTCTTCCATTACAACTCTTGGTTCATTTGGTTCTTCACCCTTTCATATAATTGCCTTACTTTTAAGATTAGGGGACTTCTCTTAGTTATTATAAATAGATATAAGGAGTGTCTTCAGTTAGCTTTAAGATATAGTTCATTAGTTTATTCAATGTGCTCTTATTTGAAGACATGCTCAGTGCCAGCACGTAGCCAGGTGCAGGTGACCTAGAAATGAATCAGAGATGTGTATGTGAAGGTTCCAATCCAGTTATAAAGCACAAAACAG
>NW_022111321.1:3991147-3993058 GCF_000313985.2 Echinops telfairi | reverse complement strand
AGCAAAATATTTCAAGTAGATTTGTAGGAGACTGAGTGCCCGTGCCAAAGGTGCTGATTAGCAGCTCCGGCCACCCAGGATGAGGGATTCCATTTGATCCTGTTGAGATCACCATCTACTGATGTGGATAAAAGAGCCACCAGCAAACTCACCACACGTGGGGATGGCACCAACATTGATGACTGGGTGACGTATTAAGGCCAGAATCAAGAGCCAAAAGACTGCCTCTACAGGTTGGAATGAAGCACTAAAATCCATTGGAAAGAATTGACGGGAATAAATATGACATCTTATTTGGAGCAAACAAATCAACCCCATCAACACAGGATAGAGAAAGCTCAGCTCCCATCTTTTCAACCGAGGAAAGGGGAAAGAAAAGATGTCAGACTGTGCTTGCTTGTTATATGTTGATATATAAGGCTCACAACAAACAGCTTGTTGTCATTTTGGAACTACTGAAAGCAATATATTTGTCAGGTGTCATAGTCCCACCACACTATGCTAATAAGATCACACCTAGAATATTGGGTGCACTGCCTTAATAAACTGGTGAGTGGGGATGGAGGGTAGCCAGCACAAGGGGAGTGAGTACTGCAGACCATTTCAAAGGTATCATTGTAGCTGTGAGGGGCTGTCCAGTCGATTCCGACTCAGAGCGGCAAGATGTACAGCAGAAGGAAGTGACTGGGACCAGCACCCAGCTCACTGTTGTTGCTCGGTTTGAGTCTGTTGTTGCCGACGCTGTGTCCATCCACTTCAGGGAGGGTCTTCCTGTTTTTCTTCTGATCCTCTACCAAGCACGATGTCCTTTTCCATGGATTGGTCTCTTCCTGGTAAACAGTCCAAAATACGTGAGAAGTCTCCCCATCCTCACTTCTAAAGGAAGTGTCCCGGCTGTACTTCCTCCCAGGCAGATTTGTTTGTTCTTCTGGAAGGCCATGGTTCTTTCAATAGTCTTTGCCAACATCCTCATCCAATGATATCCCTTCTTCTCAGCAACTAAGTTCAATAGGTTTGAAGAATTGAGATCTCCTCACTCAGATTTCAAATGATCTCCAGCAACTGTCAATACGACAGAGGTTCACACAGAAAGGTTTTGTTGTTTTGTTTTGTTTAAATGTCTGTGGCTCTAGGAGTGAGCAGAAGGAACCCGAGTGGCACATGGGTTAAGCACTCAACTGTTACCGGAAAGATTGGTGGTTGGAGCCATGGCCAGCCTCTTCCACAAGGGAAACCCTGGGAGGCACTTCGACCCAGTCCTGTAGGATTCCTTGAGTCAGAATCAAATATGCCAATGGATTTGATCTGGGTTTAGGAGTAAAAGGTAGACATAAATGCTCATTCATCACTGGCCAAGATGCAGGGGTCCTTCGCGATGAATTCTAGTAGCTGTTCAAACTTCCAAGTCCTTGCCTCAGCTGCCTTAAGAACCATTCTATCGGGTCTTGAGCATAAGTACAGACAGAGGCCCCTATGCGGCTGACCTAAGGGCCACTGTGAGTCAGAGCTGAGTTGGCGGCACCTAACAAAAACAAAAGAAGAGTCGTCGTGCCGTTGATAATAATGGTTTAAGAAACAGGGTATATGACCCGTGCTCTCGGGGCAGGCACGGAGGGAAGAGATGCTTGCACCAGGAAGCAGGGGTGCTCCCCCAGTATGGGGCCACCAGGTGCAGCTGGAGCCTCCAGGGAGCCAATCAAGAGGGCATCCCCAAAGGATGGAGACTGCTCCCGCTGGCTTTAGGCTATTATCTTCACGGGCGTCATTCCTTAGCACCCACTGAAGACCCGTGGGACGCAAGGGGTTGGGAAATCTTTGTGAAGTCCTGCGACAACCTGGCTGAGCGCTATGACCTGGCATAGGCTCAAGTGACAAGCCTGTGGACCAGAAATGCGTGTGTGTGTGTGTGTG
>NW_022111321.1:3988631-3990269 GCF_000313985.2 Echinops telfairi | reverse complement strand
GGACCAAAGCAAAGGGCTTACCCGCCTTCCTAACACCAACGGCGCAGGAGGGGTGTTCTTGTTCCTAGATAGGGAACCTAAGCGTCAGAAAGGCTCAGGAAACTGCCAGAAAACCACATACCTAGCTAGTCAGCAGCATGAGCCCACAAGCTCACGTTCGGACCCAGAGTGCCCCTAGAGGACTGAGTCCCACTGCCCCGGTGGGATTCCTAGGCTGTTAAGTCTTCAGGGAGCCCAAAGCCTCGTCTTTCTCTCCCTGAGCGGCTAGTGGGTTCAAACTGCTGACCCGACCAGTAGCAGCCAACGTAAAACCCAGCGTGGAATTGAAACCAAGAAAAGTATGGATCAAACAGGAGAGTTTGATGTCAGTGCGGTTGCCCGCGGCATTCCTGTCTGTATGTCTGTCTAGCCCTCTGCTACACACAGGTGGTGAACGCATAAATGAGTACTACGGATTTCTTATACTTTGAATTTAAATTTACCACGATTACTTTTATGATTATGATTAACAACCACTTCTGATAGTTTCCAAACACTTGAATACCTACAATCTATTTCGACCGATATCATAAGTACTTTTACCCACCCATGGGCAGTGCAGTCAATTCTGACTTACAGCAACCCTATAGAACAGAGGGGAACTGCTCCGTAAGATTTCTCAATCATTCGAGATCAGAAGGGCCACATTTGTCCAAGGCCAATGTTCCAGAGAGGGATGGAAACAGGAAACTCAGGAAGGCAAGTGGGGCAGGAAATGGTACACTGTAGGGATTGCACTGAATGAGATGGAACAAACTGTGTAGGAATTGTTGGCTGTAAAAGTAATGAGCTGCATAGCAAACTAATGATCCACATTATTGTGGATCACGTGGTCCACAATAAAACATCTAAAAAGAGAAGCTTGATGGGTGTTAATCTTTGTCTTTTTAAAACATTACTTCGCCAAAAGACAAAAAACATGACTTCGTTTTTAAGTGTACTTTTCATGACTTAATTTTTCAGACTTTGGATATGTTACCAGGAGAGACCAGGCCCTGGAAGAGGGCACGGTGCTGGGTGAAGTACAGCGGCAGTGAGAGAGAGGAAGACCTGTGATGGCGGATTGACACAGTAACTGCAATGATGGGCACAAACGAAACCACTGTGAGGACAGCACAGGGCCGGGTGGTGTTTTGTTCCACGGTATGTAAGGATCACTGCGAGTCGGAACCAATTCCATGGCACCTAACAACAACATGTCCATATAACTGACTACTTTACAACAGTGGAAAAGCACAAACATATTATATATATATAGATGAGTGAATCTCACAGACAGCATGTGGAATCAAAAAGCTTAGACACAGAAGTACTCAGAATCAATGGTCCCATTTACACAGGCAAAACTAAGCCCAGGTGGTAGAAGTTAACCTAGTGGCTAACTAATTTGAGGTAATGTCGAGGAGACAACAGGGAAGGTATCGGAGGTGCTGCTTATTTTCTGAATCTTGGATAGTAGCTGCATGGATGGGCATGTTCACTCTGTAGGATTCATCAAGACTTAGGAGCTTCACTCTAGGTTTGGTATACTATCATACAATCATACCAAAGAAGTGCATTTGAGTTAGAAAAAGATTTGTTTGAAAAGTATTTTTTAAA
>NW_022111321.1:3964600-3985872 GCF_000313985.2 Echinops telfairi | reverse complement strand
AAATGTTGGACAGTGAAAAACGATGATGGAATAATTGTGGATGCATTTTGAAAGGTGGGGTTGACAAAGAACATTGAACATACTGCAGACTCCAGTAAGAACAAGCAAATCAGTCTTCAACAAACGATAGCCAGATGCCCTTTACAAGTGGGGATGGTGAGCTTTCAGCCCACTTAGAGTGGACAAGCATCGGGAAAGATAAGTCGCTGGAAAAGAACATCCTGTTTGGTAGAGGGTCACTGAGAACCAGGGAAGCCCTCAATGAGATGGGCTGACCTTATAACCACAAGCATGGACTCACCAGCGCAACCATCAGGAAGAAGGCACAGGATCCGGCAGTGTTCCATGGCTGTGTGTAAGGCTGCCTGAAGTCACAGCTAGCTCGAGGGCTAACGGCATTGGGTCTCCTTCTCTGTTAGTTAATGGAGAAGTGCTCCTTGCTGTTGCTGTTAGGTTTTTGTCGAGCCATTTCTGACACCTAGGGGCCCTATGTGCAACAGATACATTGCCTGGTCTTTTACCAGCCTCACAATTGTTCCTATGCCTGAGCCAAATGCTGCAGCCACTGTCGATCCATCTTGTCAAGGGACTTCCTCATTTTCTCTGCCCCTCTGCTTTACTGAGCATGACGTCCTTCTCCAGGGACCGGTCTCTCGTGACAACATGTGCAAAGCATGTGAGACATAGTCTTGCCATCCTTGCCTTTGAAGAGCATGCTGGCCGTACTTCTTCCAAGACAGATCTGTTGGTTCTTTTGTCGGTCCATGGCACTTTCAATATGGTTCACTAGCATGATAATTCAAATGCATTCCTTCCTCATCATTAATGTCCAACTGTCACATGCATATGAGGCGATGGAAAATACCACGGCTTGGGTCAGATGCACCTTAGTTCTCAAAGTAACCTCCTTGCTTTTCAACAGTTTAAAGAGGCCGTATGCAAAAGACTTAAATGATCCTTAGCAATAACTCATTGACAGTGAGTCAGTCGGACTGTCCTTCTGGGTCTCTAGGTCCTGACACTCTGTATGGTAATAGAAAGCCTCACCTTTTCCCCGCTTAGCAGTTGTTGGTTTACGAATTGCTGGGTCAGACAATGTTTTCGTTCCCAATCGTTTGAGGAAGTGCCCTACTGCTTTCCACAGTGATTGCACTGTTTTTCAGTCTTTCCAGCAGAATATAAATATTCCAGTTTTTCCAAACCCCTCCCTGATATATGAAGGGGCTTCAAAAAGTTTGTGGAAATACAGAACAGAGAGATAGTGGAATTTTTCCATGAACATTCTGAAATCCTTTAATATTTCATATGCATCAGTATTACATTCAAAGGCACCTATTCTTTGGTCTTCCTTATTCATTGTCCAGCCTTGCATGCATATCAGACAATTGATAAATTATTATTAATTTCATATCTTACACCAACCTCGGCCTCCCTTCCCCTGAGGTTTTTCCCACCCTCCTCTCCTCACCTTCCCCCCAACTCTCCTGGTATTGCTGCTCCCATTTCTGTTCCTGAGGGGTTATCTGACCTGGATTCCGTGTGTCCTGAGCTCTTATCTGTACCTGTGTACATGCTCCAGTCTAGCCCACAGTGAAAGGCAGGATTGGGGTCATGATAGTAGGGGGTGAGAAAGCCTCAAGGAACTGGAGGCATACTGTGTGTTTCTTCGGTGCTGTACTGCACCCTGCTTGACTCATGCCTTCCTTGCGACCCTTCTGTGAGGGGATGTCCCATTGTCTACAGATGGGATTTGGGTCTCTGCTCTTACCCCCTTCATTCTCAAAAATGCTTTTTTGTTTGCCTGTTTGGGATCTTCTGATGCCTGTTACCTGATCCCATCAACACCTCATGATCTCACAGGCTGGTGTGCTTCTTCCATGTGGATTTCTTGCTTTTCTGCCAGATGGCCACTTTTTAATTTCAAGCCTTTAAACCCTAGATGCTTTATCTTTTGATGGCTGGGCACCATCAGCTTTCTTCACCAGCCTATCAGACAATTGAAAATATCATGGCTTGGGTCAAGTGCACCACAATCTTCAAAGTGACATCTTCGCTTCTTATTGAACCCTAATGGTTGGGTTTGTACATACCCTAAAAGTGCGGGGAATCTGGTTCTTATATTGCGTCTTTATCTAATTCAGACACTAGAAGCCATGTCTTTATAATCAGGCTACAATTTCTCCATGAGTTAATACCTGGGTTTGAGAGGTCTGATAGACACTAGGATTTTTTTTAATGATGGCATTGTGTGTGTGATAAAGAGTGCCTCTGCTCTCTTTATGGGAGTAGAAAACGTCATTTTTCTCCCAGAGTGACATGTAGTTTTAAACTGATGACCTTATGGTGAGCAGCCCAACTCCTATTGCGCCCCCCCCCCCTCGGGGCTCTTAATGATTAGGGAGCTGTAAATAAACATCATAATGAGATACTCAATCACACTCACTGGGATGACTAGAATCAAAGACAATCACAGGCATTGATGATGAGGGCCTGTAGAAACTAGAGCTCTTGTGTATTGCTAGCAGGAGCATCAAATCACATGTAGTGTGGAGAACCCAGAGGCAGTTCTTGAAGGGTTAGATATAGAATTACCACGAGGCAGCACTTCTAGGAATAAAGATGCATCAAAAAGAACTAAAAGCAGGGACACATACTTGCCCATTGGTGTTTGTAGCAATACTATTCATGATAACCCAAAGGGAGAGACAGTGCAGACAATCATCAACTGATGGAAAAACATGTGGCTTTTCTACATGATGGACAACCATTCACCTATAAGGGGAAATAAAGTTCTGATATGTGAGGGGGTGACCGTTCCAAAACAGAATTGTGCTGGGCAGAGCAGTGCTTTCATAGTATGCTTTTTTCTTTTCTTGTTAGACAAGCATTGAGTAATTCACTCTGAGTTAGTGCACCCAGTGGCAGCGCCTGGGAAGGTTCTGGTCACAGTGAATTTTTTCATAAAAGCAGTTTTGCTCGAACCTTGTTTTTTGTGATGGCAAATTAAAAAGAACAGCTTGCGGCTGTGAAATTTTGTTTCCTGCTCAGGGAAAAATGCCACAGAAACGTTTGTGACATTGAACACAGCTTACAAGGGCAGTGCTATGGGAAAAACTCAGGTGTACGAGTAGTTTTCTCATTTCAAAAAAGGTGAGATGTCAATTGATGACAAACCTCGTTCTGGACATCTGTCAACTTTCCAAATGGACAGAAGCGTCGACTTGTAGTGCTGTTGGAGTTCGTTCCACCAGGTCAGACTATTAATTAATTAATTAATTAATTAATCTAGTTAGAATTTCGGAAAAGATAGCGCAACAGGGTGCAACAAGAGGCCCGATTTGTGGCAGACAGCGGACTGGTTTTGCCATCACAATGCGCCTCATGCAGCCATCTCAGTACATCAGTTTTTGGCAAAACACAGCATGCCTCTCTTGCCCCACACATCTTACTCACCTCTTGCTCCATGTGACTTTTTGTTTTGAGAATGGAGGGACATGAAAGGACAGTGATGTGACAACGTAGAAGAGGTAAGGAAAAAAAAAAGGGGGGGTGGTGGTGCTGTCAGCATGCAAACAGCTGAGTTTGAAAAATGTTTCCAAGAATGGAATCGCATATTTGACAAATGTATAATGTAATGGAGAGTACTTTGAAGGTGATAAGGCGATTTTGTTAAAAAAAAAAAAAGAAGTGTATTTTGGGGTACCACCTCATATAAAGGGAGAGCTCCTGGTGGAGATCCTCCAAAATCCAAACAGGAAGAGCAATGCCACCTAAAATGCTGGGAAAGGAACCGATACCATTTGATGGAGTTCCCAGCATGCAAAACATACCTTCTTGTTTTTTTATCATTTATTTCTCAGAACACTGCACGAAGATCGACATTAGTACCATTTTACAGAAAACTGGGATTTGTCCAAAGTCACACATAGGTAGCAGTCAGATCTGACCTGGTCTGACTCAAATTTGATTGCTCATCTTCTTAGCCATTATACTCTGCCTCCAGGTGATAGTTCAGCTATACTGTGGCACTGTTCCAATAGGGCAGCCACAGTGAAGTTAGGGCCACTGAGAACTGGAAATAAGTCTGGTCTGAATTGAGGTGTTCTCTAAAACATACTGTATTTTGAAGGCAAAGCCAAAAAAATTTTTTTTTTACATAAACTATCGATTTTCTTACGCTTATCATATAGTGAAATAATATTTTGGCTTAAATAATGTATATTATTCAAACAAATTCTGGGTTTTTGTCTTAATGAGGCTAAGAGAAAACATGTAAAATTACATATGGCTCACTCACATGATTATTTCTGGTTAGCATCGACAGGTGAAGAAGACCATTCTTCCTAAGTTCCCAGCAGTCAAAGTTTGGGGAGTGGGTTTCAGAGGGAAGCTTCTGGTGATTTCAAACACCAATGGAGTCCATGAGTAGTGCAGATGGTTCACACACTCAGCCAATGATAACCAAAATGTCTGAGGTTCAAGTTCACGCAGACGCACTTCAATAACAAGCCCTGGACAGCCACATCTGCAAACTCAGCTGTGGCACCCTCTGGAGGACTCCTCCTACACTCCCGTGCGGGGATGCTTAGAATTGAAATCAATTTGGCAATTGGTTCAAAACATCAATAGGTGCAGTCAATCCTCCTCTTTTGGGTGAAATAGAGATATTGATACTCTGAAGCCAAGGAGTCACAAGTCAATCACTGTAGCTCTCTCAAGATGGTTTACTAAGTCACTATACTGGCTCAGTTCATGCATAATCTTCAACCTGAGGTGATTCCGTTTTGTTCTAATTAAAAGACACACGAATTCGATCAAAGAACATCAGTCTTTATTAGTGTGTGCGATTGGGCTACATGGGCTGACATTTAAAATATTTCCCTGAAGACGAGGGCAAGTTTGTTTCATTCCCCTAGGGTGTTAGCCCTGGTACCAAGAAGTTGGAAACCACAGGGCTACGTAGTCGATGAAACTGCTAGAGACTGAGAAAACATTAAAATATCCACTGGGTAAGCAAATATATGCTAGGGATCCAAGGTAATGGGCTCAAGCATAGGGACAGCTGTCAGGATGGCACAGGACCAACAGTGCTCCCTTCTGTAGTGTGCAGAGTTGCTAGGGGCTGGGACCGACTCAAAGGCACCTAAGAACAGCAGCACGGATCAAAAGGAGGACCCCTGGTGGTGCAGGGAGTTATACGTTGAGCTGCTCTGCAGAAGATGAAGCTCTCTACTTCCATAAAGAGTCAGTCTTGGAAGCCCACAGGGGCAGTTCTATTCTATCCTTGAAAGGTCATTATAAGTAGGAATAAACTCAACGGCAGTAAGTTAGGTTTTTGAGGTTATTTTGGATCCAAGGAAGGTACGCACTGGTAAGAGAATTCATGCCTTTTTGTTGTTGTTCAATATGACTACTTTTTCTTCAAACTTAATGCTTTGAAAGCAAATCAAAAAGCCTTAGGTACACTGTGCTTGAATTATTCACCGAGCTGCTAACCAGAAGATCAGCAGTTCAAAACCACCAGCTGCTCTCCTAGAGAAAGATGAGCCTTACTACTCCCATAGATTTAGTTTCAGAAACCCACAGGGGCAGTTCTCTGTGCTACAGGGTCTCTATGAGTTGGAAATTGACTCAATGGCAGTGCTACTGCTTTTGTATGGTTTGTATGACCCAGGAAAACCAATCTTTCCTAAAAAGCAAGGGAGCAAAACACAAGCAGTACTCTGGTTGGTGCTCCAAGGGCTAATGCACTCGAGCTGTCAACAGAAAGGGTAGCGCTACACTGGGAAGAAGGCTTGGTGATCCACTTCCCCAAAGAGCAGCTCTCAGAAACCTAAGGGGTGCAGGTCTATGAACAAACCTGGAGTTACCAGGAGTCGGAGTTGACTTTATGGTAAACGGTTAGGTTAGGTTGCCAAGAGTGAGGTAGAGGCATCCACAGGAATGTGTGAATGGTGGCAGGTGGGTATTGGGCAACACTCAATGGTTAAGAAACAGTTGGGATCAAATACCTCCCTAGGGGCTTTCTGGCAAATGGTCTATGCTCTAAAAGACAAAGCTGCCTCTAGGGATTTTGAACTTTCTTCTAACTTGTAAATCCAATCATTCATGTTAAACTTACTGGTGTCAAATGAAAGCACAGTCAGCACTGCGCCAGTGGATTTTAGAGCTCTCATTAAAAGCAGAGGGACCGCATCCATAAAAAATGGAATACTCACTGAGGGAAAAATGTAATAGGGATTTCGCTGGAATATAAAAATACATGCCAGTATACCAAATACCAAAGATCCCAGATATGAGAGATTTAAAATACCTTTTTCTTGCATCAGCACCAAAAATATCACTTTTTTCCCCTGTATAAACGGTTGTGTTTAAATATAGGTAAGTTAAAGTTGTTTCTGATAAAAAAACCCACAAATGCCATAGAAATCATTAGCGATATAGCCAAACAACCTCCAAATACCCCTCTCACTCTCCGCTTTTCAAATACCTTCTGACATCAAGGGCAGGCAATTCACTTGGAAGGGCATTGGAATGAGTACCAGTGAATTCTTGGTGCCACACTTGGGATGTCAATCTCGCATTACACATTTGAATATTGTACATCTCACAGGGAGGCACTGGGATCTAGAGACTTGCGGAAATGCCTACAAGTGTTAACTCTGAGGCTGGGAGTTTGTGCAGCCATCCACAATTTCAAAGAGGTAGTGGTAGGTACTGGTCCTCCTGGCGATCTCAAATGCAGTTTCATCCAAGTTGTTTCTCAGACTGGGTTTGATGTAACGGTTCATCAGGAGGAGCTCCAGAGTGTCTTTGCTGTCTCTGTTCCCAGCAGCAAAATGTAAGGGGGTCAAGCGACCCTTTGTCTGCGCATTGATGTCGGCGTCGTGCTGGAGCAAGAGAGAAGCCACACTGGTGTTATTCCACTTACAGGCACTGTGCAGCGGCGTCCAGCCATCCACAGTCACTGCATGCACGTCTGCCCCTTGTGCGATCAGCTCTCGGACAATGTCCAAGTGCCCGCCGTACGCTGCTCGGTGCAGGGGGGTATACTCATCTTCATCCCTCGTGTTCACGTGCGTGGCATTTTCGGAAAGGAGCCGCTGCACTGTAGTTAGCTGAGGAGAGAAAGAACAACTTAAAAAACAAACAAACCTCCACTTCAACCAAAACAAGCAGCTAGCTAATGCTATCTAGTGTTAACGTCACACGACTAACTTAAATGAAAAGCTACTTGTTAGAAGATGACTTGCAAATAAAAACAATTTTAGATCTTTGGTGGGGGGGGGTAGAAGAGGGGGCGCAGGGGAGAGCAACTGATTTAAGAATCAACATGTTAGTTTACCTTATTCTATCGTTTCTAAGAATATGAGTCTTTGAATATTAGGTCTGATCAAGGTTTACTGCACAGAACCTCTTATCTCAGGTCAATGATCTAGGCTAAACCTGACATTTTATAATTCACCTGTGATGAAGACATAATAATAAACTGAATTTTCTGTATTAAGATCATCATACCAATATACTCGGTGCAAAAAAACTTTTTATGGCCTAAGGGTGGGTTACCCAAGTAAGAAATGCATGTGTTTTTAATCACACAAGCATGGAAGACCCTAACAGACGAAGGTAGAAATGGTCAAGTGAAGAAGAGACTTTTTATGTTAATTTTACCTGGATGACCCCGGACAAGAAGATAGTCCTTAATTTAATCTCTTAATTTGTAAAAGGGAAGGAAGAATACCTCTTATAGGGCTGCATGGGAACTCGATCAAACAGTGTAGTAAAGCACCTCATATAATTAGTAGTTAATGTTAGCTCCCATCTTCTTTTTACTAAATGATACTTGGCTCCAGGGTGAGCTGAATGATTTCATAGGATGATTTAGAGATTCAGATGATTGCACTCTATCTTTATAATTACTCTTATCTGCTTAACCAAAAAATAGGCAATATGGCACTTTGTGGTTGTGTTTTTAGGCACAGTCTCACTTGATTCCTACAAGCCCGGGCTCTTTCCTTATCTGTGCTTTCAGTTCCTGTAGTGAAGCTCAGTGCCAAAATGCTAGACAAGGACTTAGGGTGATAAAATCCTGCTAAGCCTCACTCGTCATCCAAATAACTTCTACTGCAGTTTATTAGCATAATTCTAGTTCATTATGAGTTATTGTTCATCCCTCCTGTGCCTAACTCATCAATTACACTTCATCATAGGCATATATGCATTAGGGGGCTTTAAAAAAGCTTGTAAGAAAATTCCACTTTTAATTTTTTTCCCCACGAGCTTTTTGAAGCTCTCTCACATTGGATAAACCAGACCAACTCACTGCCATTGAGTTGATTCTGACTTACAGCGACCCTATAGGACAGGGTAGAACTGCTCTTATGGGTTTCCAAGACTGAAACTTTTTTTTGTTTTGTTTTATGGGAGAAGAAAGCCTATCTCTTTCACATATAGGGTTTGGTGACTTCAGGCATCATGGAGTGGGGATGGTATCTTGGGATGTATGCTCCACAGATAGGGTGGGTTTGGGGAGGATACGGAAATATCCACTCTTACAGAGAGAAAAATAGAAGTTGAGAGGTGAGAAGATCTACCCAAAGCTCTACACCAAATAGAGACAGATCTTCTGGCTCCAAACCCAATTCTTTCCTCTACGATGTGATTATTTTCTTTTCTAACGTTTTACCCGATTTTGTTCAGCAGCCCAAAGCAGCAGTGCACTTGGATCGTTCTCCATGCTTTTTTCTTGCAATTGATACCACTCTTCTGTTTTTTCATCTTGCTCCTCGTCCTCTTCAGAACTGTCTCCCCAGAGACTTTGGGTCCCAGTAGGAATCAGGTGTCTGTGTGTTTCCAACAATTCAAGTTGATTAAACTGTTCAGAGAAGTCCAGGGAATTCTCTGGGTCTGGGTTTTCATCATTATTTACTTGGTCTTTCTCCATTTTTACTGTTATCCTAAATAGAAAGCATTTCTTCTAAGAATACATTACGCAAATTTATTTTATTCATCCAGATCTGAAAACATAAACACAAAAACTATTAACAAAACAGTAATCAAGGCTTTATAAATAACACAGGGAACAACCTTTTCTCCTGTGGAACAGTTGGTAGGTTGGAACTGCTGACCTTGTGGTTCCAGAGTAACCTGTAACCTACTTCATCTCACCATGGCTCTTTCAAAAGCCAAACCTACTGCCACTAAGTTGATTGTGACCCATAGCAACCCTATATAGGGTTTCGGAGACTGTAAAACACCTTTATAGAAGCATAAAGTCTCATCTTTTTCCCTTTGAGTGGCTGGTAGGTTGGAACCATCCACCTTGCAGTTAGCAGAGTGTTGTTTCCTCCGCAGCAGCACACAGGAAGGTCTGATTAACCTAGTTCCTTGGCTTCTCAAAAGACTCCCTATTCTCCTTGGCTGCCTTAGTAATTTATAAGCCAATATCAGCTCAGAAAGTTACAAAGCATATTAAAATTTAACCAACTAAAGAAAATAACTAAGAGATATTAAAAAAATCTGTTTCTTCAAATTCCCAACTCTGTTTTTAATCCATCATATGTTTTTTAAACCAAAACTTTTTATACATTCTGAAATGTGCAGCTCTAGATAAAACAATGTTCATAATTTCCTCAGTTGATTTCATTCCCAAAGTTAAACTGAGGTGCATCTCACGTTTTCAGGGTTTTAAAGAAACCTACCAAGACTAATCTGATATTACACCATCAAGAACACACAGGGCATATTTCTTAATTTAAAGGGCACACTTTGTTTTGAGGTCTAAACTGTTGTGTCTGCTCCTTACAACTGGGTGGGACATACACCTCATTTTACAGATGAAGGCGCTGCGGTTCATGTAGATTAAGACAAATTGCCCTATATCAAGAACCCTTTAATGGAACTGAAGTCACATCTTCTCATTCAAACAATGCACACACACGTTTTTTTACATGACCTCTTTACGGTGTTGAAAATCAATGAGGTTATTTTGAGACTTCTGTGTGCCTGACCCAAGCAACAGTATTTTCAGTTCCCTGATAAGATGTGGAAGTTGGAAGTTAAAAGGAAGACCGAATTAGAACTGATGCATTTGAATCATGGTGCTGGCAAAGAATATTCAAAGTACACGGACTGACAATAGAGCAAATCTGTCCCAGGAGAACTACAGCCAGAATGGTCCTTAGAAGCAAGGATGGTGAGACGGCTTCTTACATACTTTGGACCTGTTGTCAAGACACACTGGTCCCTGGGTAAGGACATCATGCTTAGTAGAGGGACAGTGACAAAGAGGAAGGCGCCCTACAAGACGGATTAACATAATGACTGCAAAATGGGCTCAAACACGAAAAAGTGTGAGGATGGTGCAGGACCGGGCAGTGCGTCGTTCCGCAGCCAATCTCTGAGTCTTAATCGACTCGATGGCACCTAACAACAACATGTTTTTCTGCTCTCAGCATAGAATAGGGATATGCGGCGCCCATGGATCCAGTGACCTGCAATGAGGGAAAACCCCAAACCGAACTCACTGCCACCGAGTGAATTCCCACTCAGAGCGATCCTATAGGGCAGGGTCGATTTGCCCTTATGAGTTTCTGAGATGGAAACGACAGGAGTAGAAAGCCTCGTTTTGCTCCCGCAGAGAGGCTGGTGGTTTTACACAGCTGACCTTGTAGTTGGCAGCCCAATGCGTAACCACTAAGCCACCAGGGCTCCCACTATGCCAGGGAAGGGGGACATACAGGCCTGTAAAGCAGAGGGTATGAAAGCTCTACCACTGGCGAGGGGGAGTGAGGAAGAGAAG
The DNA here is from genome assembly GCF_000313985.2 of Echinops telfairi. Classification (NCBI taxonomy): domain Eukaryota; kingdom Metazoa; phylum Chordata; class Mammalia; order Afrosoricida; family Tenrecidae; genus Echinops; species Echinops telfairi. The sequence continues at coordinate 3,975,071 of NW_022111321.1, read as the reverse complement.
TCGGCCATCAGCCCCGGGCGCTCCAGGACCGGCTGGTGTCTCTTCCCGGCCTGTGCAGTCTCCGAGACGGCAAAGAGCAGAGGAGAGGCTGTCTGGCCCTACCTGGGACCACGCTGCTGCCTGGCCAGCAAGGCTCGGTTAGGACCGGCCAGTGAGCCTTCTCTGGGGTCCCAGTTCGGCACGAGAGGACCAAAAATGGGGGCGAAAGACTGGAAAGTAGACCCACCTCACCGATGAGAAATCGCCGCCGCGAATCTCGCTTCCGGGATGCGTCCTGACGCCTGCTCAGGATTGGCTCTGCTACGGAGGCGTGGCCTCGTTGCTCATTTCCCCGCCCCCTTTGGACTCGGCAGCCTATGAGAGTCTAAGAAGACGTGATAGTCTTACGTAATTAGGAAGGTCTCGCGAGAAAAAGAGTTGCGTTTCTCTCGCGCCTAATTCAGGTGTCTCGCCGGTCAGATGCAGTCTGGCGGAGCCGCGTTTCCTCTCAGGAGTTTGACGTCCTTTTTCCCGGTAAAGAAAGGACTGCCTGGTGTCCTGAGTGGGATAAATATGGATTCTTAACCACCTCATCTTTTGCAAGCCTTCCGGGCTAGATCCCAGAGGGCACCAGACTTTGGGGGGCTGGGGTAGGGGGAGGGCAGGGTCTGGCCGGGTTTGCTGGGGTCCTGGAGGCTCCGCAATTCTGACCCCTCGAAACGGAGGCTCGCGGTGGGGGCACCTTGAGGCTTGGGGTCTCGAAGGACGCGGAGACGAGAGATGTGGAGGCGTTGTTTCGCGGCGGCTGCCGCTTCTCAAACATTTTGAACATTTTTCGTTTTCCTGCTGGAGTCTTGCAGTCCGCGTTGCAAGCAGCTGTTTGTTTATCTGTATACCTGGATGTTCCTGTACGGACCACGTGTTGAATTCTGCCGCTTGTTGACACTAACTTTAAACCTGGACCCTTCTCTTTCCTCCGAACCACCTCATGACTTAAAAAAATGTCGAGTAAGAAGGAGGCGTCTGCATTCATGCCAGAGTAGCTTATGCACACAATTTAAGATTTTATGTGCTTCCAGAGCTGTGAGTGTGCTAAATCAGAAGCACTGTATGCGACCCTGTGCCCATTCATTTAACACACATTTAAAAAGGATAGTTTGCCATAAGGGCCAGGAAAATATTAGGTGAGTTTATTCATAATAGTGAGTCGAATGGCACTGGAGATGATGATATGGTCTATTCTTGGTTCTTAACAATAAAAGCACAGGCGAGGAAATGAAATTCTATTCTAGAATTATCAGTCCGCCTATTAAGAACTCTTTTCCCTGCAAAACTTAAACCATGTCGGTTAAATATGTGCAACCTTTTGCTTCTGATAGAGTTGCTAATGTTCTGAGTGTAATAATTCCATTTTTGAAATTGTCTAAGCTAAAGTAAGTTTTCTGATATTTTATCACAGGACCCACAGGTGCTAGGAGAAGGAACCTGGTGTGTGAGGAACTGGGTTGAACATAAAAATGAGTCCTGCAGATGCACTGTAAGCATTTTTGCCTTCTAGAATCATTGTTGCTTTAGGTTTCTGAACCGTTAGCTATTACATCTTGAGAAAACTTTAATAAAATTACCCATCCAATATAAAAACTTGCCCATGAACCAAGGTGTCAGTTGGTGAAAAAAAATACTTAATGTGTGAAAATTCGTATCCTATGTTTTAAAGGCGTTAGACAGTTACCAGTTGAAGGTTCTGCGGTACTTTGATAAGTGCTATCGGGTAAAAAGGAGTCCATGGCACAGTATAGTGGATTAGGGAGTTTGGCAGTCCAAACCCAGCAGCTTCTCAGGGGGAACGATGAGGCTCTCTGTTCCAGTCAACATTTAGTTTTGGAAACCCTGTCCTTTATGGTCTCTTCGAATTGGAATGGACTCAATAGTAGTGGGTTAGGTAGGGGTAGTGTGTACGTTTATTTTGTTAAGTTTTATTTTTAAAATTGAAACCATAAATATGGAACTTTTCATTATGAAGTCTGATTAATCGTGGCATTCTACTTAAGCAAGAGTTTTTGAGGAATAAATTGCTCCAGTATTGAATCAACTGAAGGTGTATTTGTGTATGATGGAAATGAAATGGCTGCCCTTTTTTGGGAAAAGTTTTAGACTTGGATTCATCTGCCCTGATTCCAATACCTTGGTCAGTGCAAGGCATATGACCTTGGCCCCACTGGCAGTTCCCTGAGCCTTATCTCAATGTTTTCATTTGTATAATGGAATAATAATGTCTCTCTCACTTCAGTATTTTGAGGTTTAAGTAACAGAAATCATGTGAAAGTACTTGGAATTTTGGAAGCATGGGTGGTAACATAATCTGCAATGGATCCCGGCCTTCCCGTGTATACAACAATTCTGACTCCGGATAAAATTTTTGAAATTTTTAGAGTTTCTGAAGAGAACTCTTTACTGCAAAGGTCTTTTTTAATGTAAAAGATCTGAATTCGGAATATGAAAACCTTTCACACTTTATTGTGGTTCAGTGACAGTTGGCTATATTTTAATTCTGGGTTTTATGTAGCCTTGTACTTATCACTAGTTGCACGATAACTCAGTTCATGTCTGTCTTGGGCCCTGGTGGCACAGTGGGTTAAGCTTTGAGCTGCTGACTGCAAGGTCTGGGGTTCTAACCCACTAGCTGCTCCAAGGTAGAAAAAAGTGACAGCCTGCTTCTGGGAAAAGTCACAGCCATGGAAACCCTAAGGGTAGTTCTGCTCTGCCCTGTGGGGTGGACTTGAGTTGAATTAACTTGACAGTGGGTGTGGATTCGTCTTATTTTTTCAGATTATACATTTCTCTGTACATGTGGGAGTTGAGATAAGATCATAGACTCAAACACATTATAAAGAATTAAATGTTACTTTAAGCTTAATTTTTTATTTATGCATCTCACAAAAAGTATCTTTGAATATGAAGAACCCATTGCTGTCCAATCTAGGCTCACTCAAAGTGACACTGTAGGACAGGGTAGAACTGCCCCATAGGGGTTCCAAGGCTGTACATCTTCAGGGAAGCAGATTGCCACATCGTTCTCCTGGGGAGCAGGCAGCTGGCGGGTTCCACCAGCCAATGTTTCAGTTACTGAAACACCAGCAGGCCTCTTGATTCAAATTGGATGGTAAGCAATTGTTACATGGCTAAATTTATTAATGAAAAATTATGTTTGTCTAGACAGGCGATTTAAAGTAAATGTCTCCGAGGGCCTGAGTGCAGGTTACTAGCGTATTAGTATAACATCTACTCATAAAGTTAGAAAAAGGGCTTTTAAATTGACTATGTTGAGTTTACTGGGAAAGGGAAAAGCTAGAAATAGTTGTGAGAGGGAGAAGGCCCAGTTGTTTCGTAGAACAGAACAAGAAACAAGAAACCCGTCAGGTCCAGGTTGCATTGTTACTTTTAGTTGCCACCTGCCCAGTTCTGACTCTTGTCCATAATGGAAGTATAAAACGGGTTATAGCAAGATTGCACAATTTTGAAGCAGTTATAAATTAAGATACTATTAATGGGTTTGGACGCTTCATTGTTGAGTTAGACTCACTGCCATTGAGTTGATGCCAACTCCTGGCTTCCCTGTAGGACTGGGTAGAATTGCTCCTGTGAATTACTGAGCCTATCAGTCTTTACCGAAATAGCCTGTTCTTTCTCCCTCAGAGCGGTTGGTGGTTTCAAACTGAGGAACTTGCGGTTAGCCAGCCAATGAGTAACTAAGTGATAGGCAAATTATGTACTTAAAGACCTGTTGGACGCTGTAAATTTTCAGATCAACTTTACAAGCTATAAAAATGGTTTTACTCTGTAACTACTATGACTTTACCTTGGCAATGTAGGTCTCAATTTGCTGGGGCATCCTTTTTTTTAATCGTTTTATTAGGGCTCATACGACTCTTATCACAATTCATACATACATCAATTGTGTAAAACACATTTGTACATTCATTGCCCTCGTCACTCTCAAAACATTTGCTCTCCACTTAAGCCCCCGGCATCAGGTCCTCATTTTTCCCCCTCCCTCCCCGCTCCCTCCTCCCTCATGAGCCCTTGATAATTTATAAATTATTATTTTGTCACATCTTGCCCTATCTGACATCTCCCTTCACCCACTTTTCGGTTGTCCGTCCCCCAGGAAGGAGGTCATATATAGATCCTTGTAATCGGTTCCCTCTTTCCAACCCACTCTCCCTCTACCCTCCCAGTATCGCCACTCACACCACTGGTCCTGAAGGGATCATCCGCCCTGGATTCCCTGTGTTTCCAGTTTCTATCTGTACCAGTGTACATCCTCTGGTCTAGCCAGACTTGCAAGGTAGAATTCGGATCATGATAGGTGGGGGGAGGGGGTGTCATTTAGGAACTAGAGGAAAGTTGTATTTTTCATCGTTGCTACATCGCACCCTGACTGACCCCTCTGCAAGGGGATCTCCAGTGGCCTACAAATGGGCTTTGGGTCTCTATTCTGCACTCTCCCCATCATTCACTATGGTAAGATTTTCTGTTCTGATGATGCCTTATACCTGATCCCTTCGACACCTCATGATCGCACAGGCTAGTGTGCTTCTTCCATGTGGGCTTTGTTGCTTCTGAGCTAGATGGCCGCTTGTTTACCTTCAAGCCTTTAGGACCCCAGATGCTATCTATACCTTTTGATAGCTGGGCACCATCAGCTTTCTTCGCTACATTTGCTTATGCACCCATTTGTCTCCAATTGTATCATGGAGGTGAGCACACAATGATATGATTTTTGTTCTTTGACGCCAGATAATGATCCCTACGGCACCTCGTGGTCACACAGGCTGATGTGTTCTGCCATGTGGGCTTTGTTGCTTCTGAGCTAGATGGCCGCTTGTTTACCTACAAGCTTTTAAGACCCCAGACGCTATATCCTTTGATAGCTGGGCACCATCAGCTTTCTTCACCACTTTTGCTTATTCACCCACTTTGTCTTGAGTGGTTGTGTCGGGAAGGTGAGCATCATAGAATGCCAATTTAATAGAACAAAGTATTCTTTTCATTGAGGGAGTACTTGAGTGGAGGCCCAATGTCCTTCTGCTACCTTAATACTAAACCTATAAATATATGCACATAGATCTATTTCCCCATCCTCTTATATAAATATGTTTGCATATGTACATGTCTTTATCTAGACCTCTATAAATGCCCTTTGCCTCCCTGGGGCATCCTTTCAATGAATCATTTTGAAACACTTTTTTTTTAATACAGAGATGATGAAAATACATTTAAAATCTTGGTTGCAACGGATATTCATCTTGGATATATGGAGAAAGATGCAGTCAGAGCAAATGATACATTTGTAACGCTCGATGAAATTTTAAGACTTGCCCAGGAAAATGAGGTGAGTTAGTTTACATTTTTGTAGTTTCTATTTTATTCCCCTATTCATCAGCTTCCCTTCTTAAAGTTACATGTTTGTTTAAGTTTTCTTTAAAAAAAAATTTTTTTACAGGTTTGTTTTATAGTCTCGTGTGCTCACGTTTCCTGTTTAAATATCAATATGTTAGATGCCTAAAGTAGATTTTATGTGCTTTTGTGCCCTTTAATTCAAGCAGGTTGTTGGTTTGTAAAGCCTGTTAAAATTTACAACTACAAGGGCTGAGTCAAGAAATCATTGCTCTGATGAACACCTGTGTCACACACACACACACACACACACACACACACACATCAAACGGGAAGCCGGTGTTCCTCGCCGTGCCCTCCATCCAGGTTTTCACATTTCTGAAGATGGTGTTTCCATCTCTACTTCTTCCCCAAAAGAGGACTTGGGTTTATGCCATGTTGAAACAGCAGTTTGGGCATCCGTGAAGAACTCAAGCTGTGCCTTTTCAAGGTTCCTTGAGTTTGGGGAACAAAGAGAAGCCTGAAGGGATGAGATCAAGGCTGTGGGTGCATGGGGTGACGTTTCCCAATAAATCCTCAGAGGACAGCCCCTGCTACCCCTAAAGAACAAGCAGGTGCATTGTCGCGATGGAAGCACAACCTTCCTGGCTTTTTATTCACCAAGGCAGTTTTCCGTGTTCTTAACATTTCTCCACAATAAGCTCCCAGGATACTCCTGTGCCCTTCAAGAAAATCTGTCAAGGTCCCCACTATATAACCCCCCCAGATAATTGCCATAATCTTTTAACCGATCTCTCTCTGCCTTGAATTTAACCAGCCTGGCAGATCCCCTCAGGAGCCACTGTTGATTGGACTTCTTTTTTTTGGGAAGGTACACTAATGAGACTAAGAGAAGGGTATTACTCAACTTGTCTTTAGCCATCCACTGATCGCAGAGACATGTGTCGCCACATTTTGTTTGGGATAAACCCATACATGTACGAACTGGAACCCCCGGTAACGATCCTTTTTGACTGGACCTTGGTTTTACGAACTGTTTATTGTGATCCTGTGGTATTTTTATTAACGTTGTAAAGACGTTATATAAGCTCAGAGCTTATATAGCAAGTTAGTATGGGTGATCTGACAATATCTAGACATCTGCAATGCAAGATCATAGGTGATTAATTGTAAACATTATTTTGAGGGGCCTTGGTGGTAGAAGAAACATAGTGGAAATGTGTTGGGCTGCTAACCACAAGGTCAGCAGTTTAAAATAACTAGCTGCTCCATGAGAGAAAGACAAAGCCTTCTCTTCCCGTAAAGAGTTACAGTCTTAGAAACTCACTAGAGCAGGTCTACTCTGTTCAGCAGGGTCTTTATGAGTCGGAATCAGCTCAGTGGCTATGAGTTTGGTGTTCTCTCGTGAGAAGTGCGAGAGATCAAATGTAGAAGAGAATCAGAAGAGAACTCGAGTCCCAGTGATTTGGTGCTCTGAAGAATTATTTTAGAGACTATTCCTCGACTAGATTAAAGTGCCAAGTTTATGTTTGAGTTGAAGAATAAAAAAGAAATGTGATCCCTTTGGCTAGTCCCCTTGCGTTAGGGGCCTGGGTTGTGATTTGAAAGTGGCTTTTTTTTAAGTGGACTTTCTGGGTGGTGCTCACAGTTGACATGCTTGCCAATAACCAAAAGACTGGAGGTTCACCCCCACCCAAAGATCCCTTGAAAGAAAGCCTGGGATCTACTTGTGAAAATTCAATAATTGGAAAGCCCGTGGAACACAGTTCTGTGGTGTGTGTGGGGTACCATGAGCAGGATCAATTCCGTGGCAACTGGCTTTGTTTTTTAAGGTTTCTTAGGCACTGAATTTGGAGTCAGATTAAGCACTACCCCAGAACGTGCTTTGAATAAAAAATAAAATGGAAACATTTAAGTCCCCATAAATGACTTGTGCATCTTTTTTTTTTCTTTCGGTACATGTTTTTAAAATTTTTACCTATGAAACACACTAATTTTTACACTGTTTTCTGTTGGCTAGGTGGATTTTATTTTGTTCGGTGGTGATCTTTTTCATGAAAATAAGCCATCAAGAAAAACATTACATACCTGCCTGGAGTTACTAAGAAAATACTGCATGGGTGATCGCCCTGTGCAGTTTGAAATTCTCAGTGATCAGTCTGTCAATTTTGGTTTTAGTAAGTAAGTATGTTTATATGCTTTTGTGAATTTTTTGTGTATTAGTTTGCCTTTCCTAGTTAATCTTGGGTGTATCTCATTTTTATTGGCTATTTTGGTATCTTCTACTGGTATCCTTTACTAACTAAAAAAATTGGTTTGTTTATTTATTTATTTACCTTGGCGGCATAGTGGGCTATGAACTGGGCTACTTAACTGTAAAGTTCGAATCCACCAGTCGCTTACCAGGAGATAGATGAGGTTTTCTACTCCCATGAAGAGTTACAATCTCAGAAATACGCAGCAGCAGTTCTGCTCTGCCCTTTAGGGTCCCTGTAAGTCAGAATTGATGGTAGTGAGTATCTAATGTATGAACGTTTACTTATTCTCTATCTGTAAAGATGAACAGCCTTGGAAGCCCCATGGGTAGTCGCACTGCTCCGGTACGGTCCGTATGAGTCAGAATTTGCTCTACAGGGATGGAGTTAAAGATTAATCAGGCCTATGTTTCTCCCAGCCCCCAAAACATATTTCGCCTTTGACTTTGTGATGGGGTCTCTTATTGACAGATGTTTTGTCAGATTGTGGTCAGACAATTTGTAGGGTGTCCCGCAGTATCCATTTTTCTGATGTCTTCTCATCATGGTTGCACTGGGATTGTGGGTTTAAAGAGGAGGTGAAGTGCCATCCTCATAGCATCCTCATGTATAACATTGTGGCTCATCACCAGCCATGTCCACGTGACCTAGTTAAGATGGGGTCTGCCACGAGCCTCCACTGGAAGCTTCCTATTTTTCCCTCGCCGTATGTGTGGGCTTGTGCTCCCAATGATCGGCAGTTCAAAATCACCAGCAGCTCTGAAGGAGAAAAACTGGACTTTGTACTTCCACAGCGTCAGCAATTTGAAACCATCAGGCACTCTGTGGGAGAAAGATGGGGCTCTCTACTCTTGTAGAGTTATAGTCTCAGAAACTCAGAGGACCAGTTCGACCCTGTCCTATAGGATTACTATGAATCAGACTCGATGGCAGTGAGTTTTTTTTTAAATGAATGTGTGGGATAATGATAGATGGATAAAACTCCCCTGCCCCAGGGGAATGAACAACAGAAATGTGGGTGAAGGGAGACTGCAGTCAGTATAAGATATGAAAATAATAATAATTCATAATTTATCAAGGCTTCACAAGGGTGGGAGGGTGGGGAGGGAAAAATGAGCTGATACCAAGGGCTCAAGTAGAAAGAAAATGTTTTTAAAATGATGATCGCAACAGATGTACAAATGCGCTTGATACAATTGATGTGTGGATTGTTATGAGTTGTAGGAGCCCCCAATAAAATGATTTAGTAAAAGAATGAATACCGAACTAGTCTCAAATGCTGGAGATGAAAAGTCCCCAAAGTCCAACTCTTGTGTGAGGCTCATCTTGCTCCATTCCTCCCACCACCGCCTCCCTTTGAGTGCAGTTCAGTTACAGATCTGAAGAGGAGGCCAGGGTCAGCGAGATGCTGGGGCCAGGGGAAGCTCTTCACTCCTGGCTCTTGCTGGTGAGGGGCTCACACATCCAGTTTCTCAGGGACTCGTTTTATATGCAGCAGGATGGCATTGCAGGGAATCCTGGTCGCAGTTACTCCCAGGTGAATCTTGTCACTACCTTCCCTCACCTTCTTACCAGACCGATGTAGGAAAGGGTCATTAGGTGGAAGTGACATGGTATAATTAAGTTTCATCCAAATGTAATAATCTATTCTCCACCCTTGACTATCATATTTTTGCACATAAGACTTGAGGCCTCTTGTAAGATGTTCCCAGGAGCCGTTGACCTCCTAATCTTATTAATCAGCCTGGCTTTTCCCTAGGCCTCTAGAAGCAGTTTCCTTTCGCCTCTAAACTGTAGCATATCATTCCTTATATCCTTTGTAAGTAATAGTAACTAGGGTAACCCTTAAAGAGGGTGTGGTCCTATCACACTGTCTACTAAAACCAATTCAATCTCATTCCATTCCTGTTAGCAGATAATGGGACCACAAGCATATGAAATTCAGAATTATTATGTGTCATATAAGGGATTATGGCTGGAAGGGCCATATTAATCAAGTGTAACTCAGTATAATATGAAGGAGCCCTGGTGACATAGTGGGTTGTGCTTTGGGCAGCTAACCACAAGGTCAGTAGTTTGAAATCACTAGCTGCTCCATGGGAGAAAGACAAGACTTTCTACTCCCGTAGAGAGTTGCAGACTAGGAAACCCACAGGGACACTTCTTCCCTGTCTGATAGGGTCACTGCGAGTTGGAAACGACTCAGTGGCAGTGAGTATTTTTGTGTGGGGGGGGTATACGTGTAATATAAATTTGGAAAGATAATCTAGATTTCTGGGGTCATGAATGGCTAGAAGAGTTTGTATATGTACTTTTTTGCACTATGAATAGTTGGAAATACGTTATTTAATCTGAAAATGTATATGAGTAAAATAAACTGATCGGAGAAGAGAGTAAGATATTTCTCTGGCTACTTGTGAGATATTTTTATAATCCTTTGATACAGAATTATGTGAGGATTCTGATTTGTCAGGTGATCTAGTTCTCTGATGTGCTGTAAAATTTAATCCAGCCGCTCAGGTAGTACTGGAATTTTTAACCCAAGTTGTTTGAATTGTAACGTATGTCACTTCCTGCCCCCATCCTACCAATAAGGTTACCTAAGGCTTTTAAAAATGGAAGGTTTACGATCTTTCCATCAGTCAGCTGTACTGCTCTTAGAGTGTGCAAGTGTCATTGTTGCCAGGGATCTTCGTTATAATACGGTGTGCGCAAGTATTTCCCGCCTTGGGTTGAAATGCATGGTTGCCTGTGGTTTCATTTATTTATTTGCCGTTTTATTTCTTGGTGACTGTGCTGTCACAGCCAAACCTCTACCCCTCCAGTCATCGCTACGC
>NW_022111321.1:3956000-3964500 GCF_000313985.2 Echinops telfairi | reverse complement strand
ACACAAACCACTGCCCCTCAGGCTTCTCAGCTCACCTTTGGAGTGGCTGCTGTCCGTGTGATCTCGTATAGATAATTCTTTTAAAGGTTCACTATGCTCAAGATAGATACTGTTTTCTAAGTAAATTGGTTTAAAGATGATGTCAGAGGGTCATTCCAGTTTAAGGTTTAGAAGGTCTTCTCAGGGTGGGAGTTTTGGCAGGGTCATCCAACCTCAATCCTCCAAAACACCTGACGCCTGTGGACCTTTGAAGTTGATCAGGATTCTTTTGTAAAATCTTTGAGCAAATCATTCAGTACGACAGCTAGGTACTGACTTATTATTTTTAAGCTCCAAACGAATGGTCATTTGCCATTTGAGATCATCCTGTTTGCCTCTGATTGCATTAATTTGGGGGGAGGTTGGGTATTGGGTGGGCAAGGCAACAGCTTCTGTTTCTCATAGAAATTTTAATTTTTTTCTTTATTGTTTTTTTGCGAAGGTTTCCATGGGTGAACTACCAAGATGGCAATCTCAACATTTCAATTCCAGTGTTTAGTATCCATGGCAACCATGATGATCCCACGGGGGTAATTATTGTGCCTGTTGGTTTGTCTGTGAGAAGGACTGTTCCCCTTCTTGCCAGCAATTTATAGTTAAGTTGGCTTGGTTCCTGCCTTATTATTTCTTTTTCTAATCTAATCCGGAATAAGCTTTGGTTTATAAGTCATGTTTTTGTTTCATCAGTGCCGAGGTTAACAATTAGCACCAGGAGTAAGCACAGGCTGCTTGGATTTGCATTGTGCCCTACAGTGCACCAGTGCTCTCTCAGCGCATAGACTCACCTGCCGGGAGTGCTTGTTTCGTGAGCAGTTGTAAATCTAGATGAGACCATATTTCCTGTTTGACCGGAAAGTCCAGTTTATTCTTAGTGCCCTGGGGCCGATTTCCACGCAAAGCAGTGCCATGTGACAGTGCACTAGTCCCACCGGGTTTCCTCGGCTGGAATCTTTTCTGAAACCCTTACCAGACTTTCTCCTCCGGAGCCACCTAGGTGGGTTTGAACCGCCCACCTTTTAGTTAGCAGCCAAGCACTTAGCCACTGTACCATAAAAGCTCCTGAAAGGAAGACTAAAGTTTCTAACCCCAAAATACCTTTTAGTCTTGCCTGCTTGCTACCAGAACAGATCACTGTTTAGCTCATCTTTGCCAGCTCTTAGAGGGCAGCTCAGAATCGCAAAGCATTAATTTATGGCTTTTTTGGTTTCATGGTGTTTTAGGAGGTTCACATAGTTCAAGAGCTGAGTTACCAGTTGAAAGATTGACAGTTCCTCTCTACCCAGAGGTGCTCAGTGAAAAAAGGGCTGGCAGTGTTTTCAAAAGGTCGCAGCATGAACCCTTGGAAGCATGGTTGTGTTCTGTAGCACATCGCCATGGGTTGGGATCAACTTGACGGCAGCTGCTTGCTTGCTTGTTTTCATTTTTTTGTTGTTTTTGATGAAATGTTAACTTTGTGATTCCAGTTGTGGGTGATTTGTTAAACTATCAAAAAGGTAACAAATCCTTTTGCTGTTGTAATTTTACCTTTGTCTTTGTAGTTTACATATACAGCATACTTTTAATAAGTTAGCACACAGATTATTTACTTTAGTTGCCTGTTCATAAAATGTGTTGGATTTTTTTTTTTGCACAGGCAGATGCCCTCTGCGCCCTGGATATCTTAAGTTGTGCCGGGTTGATAAATCACTTTGGACGGTCGATGTCTGTGGAGAAGATAGACATTAGCCCAGTTTTGCTTCAGAAAGGAAGCACCAAAATTGCTTTATATGGTTTAGGTAAGATGTCCTTGCTTTTTCATTAGTGTGTACAGTGCCATTTGTGAAATTGCTAGAGTGGTGTGGGGGGAGTAGGGCCTGAGATGGTGTGTGCAGCATAGAACTGTCCTTGGAAGGCCAGGGCACTGACAGCTTGGTTTAAGTGGGCGCGCTGCTGACTCCACGGACAACACTCGAAGCTGGGCAGATGAGCAGTGTGAAGGGAAAGAGGTGCAGGGTAGTCACATGGTCTAAGCTTCCACCAAGAGAGCAGGGCGTTTTGCGTTAAGGAAGTACTCGTGATTAGGAGGTGGGAAAAGAGCAGTGACCTCCCTTTTCCTTTCATGCCCGGGGGTAGGAGCTGCACAGGACAAGGTAATCCCAGGGGCCAGCTGGGGTTTGCTGAGGGCCAGAAGGTGGAAGCACCATTCAAAAACCAGAATGGCAACATGGGAGAATTTGTGACTATAAGGAAGGAGTTCTCCCATGCCTAGTGAAGGCTCGGGTGTGTAGAGAGATAGGGTCCAGTTTCAGTGGAACTTCCAGACTAAGACAGACTAGGAAGAAAGGCCTGGTGATCTACTGACATGTAGTCCATGAAAACCTCATGGAGCACAGTGATCTGATCCCAGAACCGAGCATGGGAATGATGCTGGGCCAGGCAGCGTTGCATTCTGCTGCTTGTGCAACTCGATGGCAGCTAAGAAGGAAGGTAGAGCAGGCTGGGGCCAAGTGAACTTCTGGTGGTGACGGGGGCTTAGTGGATCTGCCCTGAGTCTCAATGGAGGAGGAGCACCCATTATTGGGAGCTCTGATACCTGGTGTAATGGTGTGAATGGCTTAAACACTGTGAAATGTAATTCTGGAGATAACATTGTTTCTGTTTGGGGAAAAAGTAGAGCAAATCAGAGTTTTGCTTAGTGCATTTTTTTTAGTACTTATTAAGAACCACCTAACAGCCAAGCAATGTTTATTCCTTCCAGAACCTGGAGAGTAGCCATTTGTCAAGAAAGATCCTCTATTTCAAATACATTTCTATCAGTAAAAGGAAATACGCTGAGATGCACAGCATTTAAAACCTAACTAATGCATCTGTTTGAAAATCCAAGTAAAAGAACGATTTTAAAATAATTTTTGATATCCATTTCAGGCTCCATTCCAGATGAAAGGCTCTATCGAATGTTTGTCAATAAAAAAGTAACTATGTTGAGACCCAAAGAAGATGAGAACTCTTGGTTTAACTTATTTGTGATTCATCAGAACAGGTAAAAATATTCTCTCTAAAATGCTGAGCCCAAGTACTGTGGAGCCAAAGTTCCACGAACCTTGGTGGACCATTCCCAAAATTACTTCTTTTGAATCAGTTCCGAATCACGTGGACCATACGTGTGTAAGTGTAGAACTGAGCTCCATGGTTTTCAATGGCTGAGTTTTGTGAAATAGTTTGCCAGGCCTTTCTTGCAATGCATTTCTAGGTGGGCTTAAATTTCCAACCTTTGATGTCAGCTGAGTGCATTGACTACACCGCCGAAAGCCTTCTTAAGGATGTGGGTGGAGGTGAGGGCGAGGGCTTCCAAAACTTTGTAAGAAAATTCTATTATCTTTTAATTCCACTTTTCCACACACTTCCTGAAGCCCACTGGTGTGTGCATATGTGTGTGCATTTGTTCATCAAATAATGCTTAGTATTACCGTCAGGCCGGCCGCCCCCCACTAGAGCAGGGATGGGGTTCACTGCTGTGCTCCATAGCAGTGTCTGGGAGAGGCCAGGCACACAGCAGATACTTGTTGAACCAGTAAGTGAACGTTTGTTCAGATTAAGTAGATGTAACGTTCTCTTCGCCTTTCCTTGGGTTTTCACACACTTTGATTAATAACTACTAACCTTGGTGAAAAGCCAGCATTTGCAGATCACTTACTCATCCAGGATCTCATGTAGTATTGAACTCTTCTCTCATGTATCAGGAGCTCTGGTGGGGCTGTTGGGTAAACATTGGACTGCTAACCTGAAGGTTTGAGGTTCAAGCCAGCAACTACTCCTGCCCTCTGCTCCTGTGAACATTTGCACCCTCGAAAACCCTGAACAGGGTCACTAAGAGTCAGAATCAACTCGATGGCAGTCGTTTTACCCATTACATAGATTAATATTTTTACACCTATTGTTTTATTTATTTTCCCTCCCATTTTTTAATAATTAATGAAAGGCAGAGTTGATGTTAAGACTGACCATTTGTTTTTGTATTTTTGCTTTAATGTCACTAAGCTTAGTCTTCGGAGCCCTGGCAGTGGTGCTGGGCAGGTGTTGGAATGCTAACCACAAGTTTGGCAAGTACCCGCAACTCCGGGTGGGGAATGAAACCGCCTCAGAACGCCCACAGGGCTGCTCGGAGTCAAGATCGACTTCATGGCAGTGTGCGCTTCAGACTAGCTCAGTGGTTCTCGCCCTGCCATACAGGTCCTCATGGGGGGGGAACCCCACACCATAACATTATTTTCCTTGCTACTTCATCACTGTAATTTTGCTACTGTGATGAATCGGGCAACCCCTCCGAAAGAGTCGTTTGATCCCCAAGGGGTCAGGACCCACAGGTTGAGAACCGCTGGATTAGTTTAACTCACGTTCAATTTCTGTAGAGTCAGGTTTCCATGTTCTTACTAGTGCTTTACTGACCTTCCCAGAGCAAGCAGCCTCGCTCTGTAAAGCCTTTCCTGATCTGCCCTCTTCTGGGGCCCCAGTGAGTCAATCCCAGCTCATAATGGCTTTATAGAACATGGTAGAATTGCCCCCATGGAGTTTCCGAGGTGGTAAATCTTTATGGGAGCAGATAGCCTCATTTTACTCCCCAAAAGTGGATTTAAACCTCCGACTTTTCAAATAGCAGCTTAAAGTTTAACCCAGCACACCACCAGGGCCCTTGCCCCTAGGATTAGCAGGGCATTCTGGGCATGTGACATTGCTTTTCTTATTGGCATCCTGCACGTGTACAAACCTCCGGAGGACAGAAAGTAGGTGTTCCCAATCCCCTGTGCAGTTCTGGTCACCTAGAAGGGGCACTGTAAAGTTAAGTAAATGGATAAGGAAATATCGGTATAGATTGATTTCATTCAACATCTTTGGGTACTTACTGTATATACTCGAGTATAAGTTGACCCGAATATCACCCGAGGCACCTAATTTTACCACCAAAACTGCATAAGAAATGTGCTGAGAAACTCTGCTTATAGTTGGGTATATACGGTACATTCCTTGTTTTGTTTTTTATCCTCGAAACAGGAGTAAACACGGAAGCACTAACTTCATTCCGGAGCAGTTTCTGGACGACTTCATTGATCTTGTTATCTGGGGCCATGAGCATGAGTGTAAAATCGCCCCAACCAAAAACGAGCAGCAGCTCTTCTACGTGTCCCAGCCTGGAAGTTCTGTGGTCACCTCCCTCTCCCCAGGGGAGGCTGTGAAGAAGTGAGTCCCTGCTAGCCACGCCCACCCAACCCGCTGTCAGTGTCTCCCGACCAGCCTAGGTTCAGGTCGCTGATGGTGTTTATTTATTTAGGAAGGTAGCCTTACTAGTTTACCAGATGAGGAGCTCTTTTTATTGTGACTCGTTTGGTTACCCGTTAGGCAAATTCAAGAGTAACATTTTTGTGAATTAAATTTCAAGTTAGAGTGTTGTAGATAGTAACTAATTTTACAAAGTCCATTTCTGAACAAATTCACCTGGAACCATTTCTGTGTAACTTTTCTCATGAGAAATATCAAAACTAAACTCACCTAAAAAAATGTGATAGGGAGATTACATAAAGTAGTTAAGAGTGATAGGCTCAATATTTAGAATGTTTTCCTTTGTGTCCTCTCAAGTTCTGATGATAATGATATTAACGGGTGTAAAGAATATGGTAGTAGCATATGATAGTAGTAGGGTTGGCTTGTCTTCATCGCTCCTCTACTCATGCAGTATACATGTGCATGTATGTGTACAAGTGTATATATACGTATAATAGTGATGTGAAAATTTTCTGGATGCTATCATCTTAGCCCAGATAACATTATAGTATGCTTTTTTTTAATAACCTGTCTCCTTTTATTAGTCTGCATATTTATCCAGGCAGGAAAAAGGAGAAATTAGTGCATTTTTATTCTGGGAAAGCAAAATGCTTAACATGCTCCCTACCTTGTGGCATACAACCTGAAGATTAAATTGTCGAGAACACTTAACGGATGTGGTTTTTATGAAGGCATCGCGTGTGGAAACTGAGCCCATAAATATGGTCGCTGTGATTCACACACTTTCGGAGGCAATGTATGGTCCAACAAAGCTTTCTTTTCCTTGTCGTCTCAGACATGTCGGCTTGCTGCGCATTAAGGGGAGGAAGATGAATATGCAGAAAATTCCTCTCCACACAGTGAGACAATTTTTTATGGAAGATGTGGTTCTGGGTAATCATCCAGACCTTTTTAACCCAGATAATCCTAAAGTCATTCAAGCCATCCAGAGCTTCTGTTTGGAGAAGGTAATTTACGCCCTGTGCATGTGAGTCCCTCCTGATTGCCGTGAGGATAAGACCCATGCCTCACTTGTTCTCTCAGCGTAGGACCTAGGACCTGGCAAAGAGTACGTGTGCCAGAAATGCAGTAGATAGAGTTGACGTAGTGCATCTTAATCTTTTTTTTTTTTAATCATTTTATCGGGGGCTCGTACAACTCATCACAATCCATCCATCCATTGTGTCAAGCACTTTTGTACATTTGTTGCCATTATCATTCTCAAAACATTTGGTTTATACTTGAGCCCTTGGTATCAGCTCCTCATTTCCCCCTCCCTCTCTACCCCCCATGAACCCTTGATAATTTATAAACTATTATTATTTTGTTATGTCTTGCACTGTCTTACATATCCCTGTACCCCCTTTTCTGTTGTCTGTCCCCCAGGGAGGGAGTTATATGTAGATCCTTGTCATCGGTTCCCACTTTCTACCCCACCTTCCCTCCACCCTCCTGGTATCGTCACTTTCACCACTGGTCCTGAGGGGTTCATCTGTCCTGGATTCCCTGTGTTTCCACTTCCTATCTGTACCAGTGTACATCTTCTGGTCTAGCTGGATTTGTCAGGTAGAATTGGGATCATGATAGTGGGGGGGAGGAATTGCATCTTAATTTATAGATCCATGCTGTCTAATATCGTATCTGCACTAGCACATGTAACTATTGAGTTAACTAAGGTTAAATTAAACATTTAATCATGTGCTAGCTATGTTTCAAGTGAATAATGGGCACATATGGTGAATGGAAAACCAGATTGGATACTGCACATGGAAAGCATTTCTGTCATCTTAGGAGTTTCTGTTGGAGAGCATTGTTCTAGATAGTTCAAAAGACAAGCTTATGCAATCTTAGAACAAGAAGAGAGCCAAGCAATCTTAGCATCTCCCTTAGTACTGGAATCCTTCACACACACCTGGGTGAACAGTGACTGGACCCTGTCAGCTGGCTCGTTTTAAAACGGAACAACTCCTGAGAAGTGTCTTGTGTGTGAGCTAAACTCCGGTTCCTTGCACCTTGGTTCTGTCCTCAGAACACTGATAACACGTTTTTATCATTTATCCTGACGACAGCTTCAGATACTTGAAAACAGCGGTCTCACTTTCTTTTATCTTGAACGTCTCTTAATAAGATCTTTTCTTTAGAGACCTGCAGATACTCTGGTCAGTTTGATTTGGACATGTGATAAAAAAAAATATTTATTTGCTCTTCAGTGAATAAAATGCGGGAGCCGTATTGGAGCACAAGCATAGATTTTGCGCAGGAGTCAAGTTCTTTCCTGAACAATAATTTTAGTGATTGAACCGTTCTTAAGAACTTTGATGAAAGAAAATCATTAAGGAATGATGTTGGCGGGAGCATTCAAAGCAGGTTTATTTTTAAATGAATGAGAAAATAGCAATGATCATTTAGGAAGGTGTCTGCAGATCATAAGCAGGGATATTTGCTTCTTAGTAGATAACTGAAGCTAAAGTAAATATTTGTTTTTTTAACCTTTATCTAATTTTATTTGAGGTTGAAGAAATGCTTGAGACTGCAGAACGGGAACGTCTAGGAAATTCTCAGCATCCCGAGAAGCCTCTTATACGCCTGCGAGTAAGCCCTGAAATAAAGTGAACTGTCAGTAATTGTGTAACATAAGCAAAATATGTTGTTAAGTAACCGTGAGTTGATTCTGAGTCATGGCAACCTTATGCACAAGAGAGCAAAGCACCGCCTAGTCCTGTGTCGTTGGAATGCTTGGGCCCGTTGTTTAGGAATCCCATGTGAGTTAGACATTATTTCAAAGGACTCACTCTCACTGCCAGCTCATTGATTCTGATTCATAGCAACCCTATATAGGGTTTCTGAGAGTGTAAATCTCCACCTCATCTTTCTTCTGACTGGTGGGTTTGAACCACCTACCTTATAGTTAACATCCCACCACATAAGCCACTGTGCCATTGGGGCTCCTTTTTTCAAAATACTGTATACCCGTATATAATTTCTATGGATTTTCAAAAAAGTAGTAACCCACCCATTTCCAGGTTTACAGGAAAAAGAAACAATTCAGCTCTCTGGGGTTTCCAACATTATAAACCTTTGAGATAGCAGACACCCTCATCTTTCTCCAGCTGAGCGGCGATTGAGCTTGAACCACTAGCATTACTGTTGCAGCCTACTGACTAAC
>NW_022111321.1:3946247-3955831 GCF_000313985.2 Echinops telfairi | reverse complement strand
TTCCCCCCCCTCAAGTAGTCTGTTACGTTTAATACGTGTCAAGATCCCTGACCTCATCTTTGAAGTTCTTGTTCCTCTCCCGCTGTTACTGCCATGCACTGTTTCCCAAAGTGGGCTGCTCCCTGGAGGAGTGAGGGCGGGGCTGGGGGAGCAGCACTGGAATGGTCCAGGGGGCTTCATTTTTCCTGAGTTAATAAGTTATAGTCAAAAATGTTAAATGTGGGCGGGATTGTTCTGGTTTTTGTTGTTGTTTTAAAAGAGGGCCGTGGCCAAATAAGTTTGGGCACCTATGCTGTAGTTCCACACTCAGACCCTATCAGATCACTCCTCTCCGGATCTGCTCGGGAGGCTCCACTGTAATTAAGATTGAACTTTGCATCTAATCTATGCAGCACTGCATCTTACTTAACAGCCCCCCCCCCCCAACTACTTTTTGTGCCTCCCTGCCCCACATAACACTCATTCTTCTAACCTACTATATGCAGTGTATTTACCTTGGCCATTATTTATCTTCAGCTACAAAATCAGAAGGTCCTTGGAAGTATGACACCTTGTGAATTGTGTTCACTTATATGTCCAAACATCCTACAACCAAGAGCAAACCCACTACCATAGACCCAGTTTCAACTCACAGGGACCTGCCAGGGCAAGGTGGAACTGCTTCTTTGGGTTTCCAAGACCTGTAATCGTTCTGGGAGCATGAAGCCTCCCCTTTCTCCAACAGAGCGGCTGGTGGTTTAACATTAGCACAGCACTGCCACTTGTGGATCAGTTACTGACAGAACACGTGCGCAATAAACTTAATGACAGAATTAGCATCTAAGAGTATTTAAAAAGGCTAAGAAGTTGAATTGTTTCTCTACCTACAAACCTGCTTATCTTTGCCAGGGCAATTAAAAAAAAAGCCCCAGACCAATCGTCTCTCTTTTTGACCTCTCTGAGCTCCCACATCTTTCTCAGTCTTGTCCCTCACTCAAAGAACATGGCTTCTCCTCTTCCCCAACCATTCTCTCCGTAAAGGTTGCCCCGTCAGGGAGATCCTTGTTTTGCTTTTCCTACCTAACTGAGTGCTCTTTGGCATTCTCTTCCTGTGTTATCTTTGTCCCTTTTCCTCCCTTAGTTTGTCCCCTTTCAGTCTCGCCATATGGCTTCTAACTTTCCAGAGACTTCCAAAACTGCTTCCACCACAATCCCCACTTGTTCAGCCATATATCCAGAGTTCCTCTAGAGCATAAATTCCCAAACTTCTTTGGTCCACCACCCACTTTTTTTTTCCATTATCTTTTTTTAAAAATTATTTTATTGGGGGCTCATACAACTTTTATCACAATCCATCCATACATCAATTGTATAAGGCACATTTGTACATTCATTACCCTCATCATTCTCAAAACATTTGCTCTCCACCACCACCCCCTTTTCAGGAAAACAAAAATCACTCAGCGCCTTCCTGACAAAAACTTGTTGACTGTAGCCCATAATCCAGGATAGCGCGTAGCATCTGCTTTTGCAGCGCCCCGCCCCCAGGAAGCAGTGTCACCCACTTTAGGAAAGAAACACTGCCCTACTACAGCCTTGGGGAGCCTCAGTATGGTCCTCAAAGCAGCAGCCTTGGCTTCACCAGAGAAATTGTTAAAAAAAAAAAAGGAGCCTGAATTGTGTTTTAACAAGATCCCTGTGGGATTTGTGTTAAGTGAGAATTAACAGTTCAGCCAGAATTTTAGAAGCACTAGGGACACTATAAGGAAGCCTTGTCAGCAGTTCGAAACTACCAGCATCCCCATGGGAGGAAGACCAGGCTTTCTACTTGTGGAAAGAGATACAGTCTTGGAAACTCACAGGGACTGTGGTACCCTGCCTGATAGGGCTTCTGTGAGTCAGCATTGACTCGGGCGTGAGTTTGTCTTTGGAGTGCCACTATGAGTCGGACTTGGCTTGATGGCAGTGGGTCTTGGAGACCGTACAGTGTGCAAAGAATATAGACTGAAGGCAGACTACCTGGGCTCGATAGGGCTCTGCTATCCGCTGGATGACAGGAGCACGTGAATGTTCATTAGTTTGTACATAACTCTGTATGATGGAAATGAGTTAAATAGCACCTGGTGCTGAATAAGTAATCTTGGTCCCCTTCTACCCCAATGCCAGTGCTGTAGTGAAATTCTTGTTATCTCTTTAACCTGGCCTATCGAGAAACTTCCTGTCTGGATTCTACTTCCAGGTTCCCCTACTCCCACTTCTAGCAAACCATCTCCAGATCCTAAGCTCCAGTCGTATTGGATTAGCAAGTACTGTCCCTGGAGCCCAGTGTGCCCCTGCTGTGAGGAATACGCCTGCCCCTTCTTGCTGTGTGTTTCCTCAATGCTCAGTTAAGGCCTATGCTCACCATGGAACCGTTCCTTACCCACTGTTCAGAGCTCCTAGCATCGTCCACATTCTGCTGGCGTGCTTGCCTCCCCTGCCAGCTTGTGAGTTTCTGGACAACTGAGATTGTGTTGTATTTATGGTTGTAGCTCTAGCCCTCAGTACAGTGCCTTGTCCACCATTGTAGGTATTCAATAAATGTGTACTTAGTGGATGTCAATGTCACCCTCCTGAGCTTACTGATTAATTGAACAAATATTTAATTGAGTACTTTTCTGTCTGGATTTTAGGGGCTTTTGAACTTGTAGGGATTACAGGAGAGAGAGGTGTGAGGAGAGACATAACGACCACATTTCAAGTAAATGAGCGGCATTTCTGATGGTGCTTGGTGTGATGAGAAGCCCTTTGAGGCGCTGGCTTTGGGCAGAGCTAGTCTGAGGAAATGGCTGTCTCTTAGAAATAGATGTGGTCCTTCTGTCTGTCATGGTCTATTTACTGCTATGGACGTCATGAAAAGCCTGCTTGAGAGCAGTGGTTAGTTCTAAATGGATGCTGTGCTCTGAAGGTAATGGTTTCACAAGGCTCTCATTATGTGGTCCTTTCTCTGGAATGGATTTTCCCAGCATTGGTCCCACTGTGAGAAGCTATCTCTGGTGACTGACAAGTTAACTAATGGGTGGGGGCTAGCATTTTATTTTGGCAATAGGATTTTCTTTTTGCCTTGAAAGTTTAGAAATTCATATAGAATGCCTTCGCTTCCTTTTCAGACAGCATCCCTGGTGCCGAGTCTTTTAGTGCCACTGTGGGGAGCTGTCATCATCCCTACCGTGTAGAAATTGTGGCTGGGTCCGGAGTCCACAGACCAACATATTTTACTATAAGCTTATCAGCCTTTCAAACTTTATTTCTCACTGGAAGTAGTAGTATATAAAACCCATCATGTCCTTTATCGTGTGCCCTTGACACTCTGCACGTGAATTTTTAAAGTATTGACAAAAGCACTGTCAGTATTGGTGAACTCTTACTACTTGGACTTGAGAGCATGTTCTGCCTTTCCAGGTGGACTACAGTGGAGGCTTTGAACCCTTCAACGTGCTCCGCTTTAGCCAGAAATTTGTGGACCGGGTGGCTAATCCGAAAGACATTATCCACTTCTTCAGGCACAGAGAACAGAAGGAGAAAACGGGTAAGCGCGTCTCACTTTCACAGTTAGAACATGCTTTGGGAGCTCGTGTAAACCAACCACCGTGAAAGAAGTGTGCAGAGTAATACTGGAAGGGCTTTCCTTAGAGCTTAGACAGGTAACCTGGGATTGGAATAATGACATCGCTTGCCTTTGGAAAATTAGATAGCAGCTGTTGTTCAGCTCGGGGAACATCAATAGGGGAATGGAAGGCTTGCTCTGCCAGTGTCGTTCTTTTAAAACAGTGCTGCTGAACACAGATCTTAGAAATATGTTACTTAAAATAAATGTGCTTTTATTTATCATAAACGTTCAGAGAACAAACTCAAAATTTACAGCACTATTTTATTTATGTTAAGTATTTCAACTTTTAGAGTACAGTTATTTAGAAAGTTTCCAGTGTTTGGAAATACATGGTATCTCATACCCTGCTCTTTCTGATGATCCATGTAATTAATTTTCAGTGAAATTTCATGAACAGTAATTGTTCTTATTTCAAACACTTACCAAAAAAGTCATATCATTGTGTGCTTCTTCATGAAGAATCTTCATGGAGTTCTCCTTGGAACAATTGAATCAGAGAATTTTCACAAAAAATCATGGCATTTGGTGGCAAGTAAGTTCTCCAGGTGTTTATAAACCTGTATTGAAAGGTCTTACAGTCTCAGTTATCAGTGTATGATCAGGAATTGGACATGCCCTTAATTCAGCTTGAGCGAGTCACCCATGTCTCTAAATAGAGCTCAGAGACCAAGTGGCCGTGGGGTGGGCCGGGGAGCAGTATTTCTGTGTGTGAGCTTTAATGAGTGACTTGTTTGGTGGAAGGTTGTGCATCCTTATCAGTTCTTGAGTTTTGTGGGTGTAGCCCTCCTCAGAACTGACTGAGGTGGCATACATCGTCAGTACTGGTGATCCCTTTTGGATGTAAGCAGAATTTACATTGTTTCCCTTCACTGAGGTTTCATTGCCTCCTCTATAAAATCAGGAAATCATCTGTCTTTTCCCTGTGAGACCAGGTGCTGCTTCCTCGATTGCTATGAGCATTCGATGATAGATTAAATGTAAATGATCTCAACATCGCGTCTGACATAATCGTGTAGCAATATCATGAAATAATATTAACAGTTCTTGCCTTGAAATGCAGGGGAAAAACAGTTGTTGGTTTGTCCTCACTGCTTGTCAAGAGGCACAGCGAGCCTGCGTCTTTTCCTCTTTTGTTGGTGGTGGTGGTGGTGGCGCCGTTGAGTTGGTTTGGGCCTTCAGTGGGCGCAGGTGGCCCAGTAGAACTGCCCCTGAGGGTTGTGTAGGGGTAGTCTTCAGGGCAGTAGGGGCACGTCGGGTCTTTGTCCTGTGGTGGAGCCACTGGTATGTGGAACCCCCGGCCATTGGTTATCAGCTGAGCACCTTCACCCTTGTGGCACCAGGGCCCCTTTTTTTTTTAGATCAGGGGTCCTCAAACTTTTTAAACGGGGCCAGTTCACTGTCCCTCAGACCGTTGGAGGACAGGACTTTAGGTTAAAAAAAAAACCAACTATGAATAAATTCCTATGCACACTGCACTTATCTTATTTTGAAGTGAAAAAACACTCGGCGGCCCGGATAAATGTCCTCGGTGGGCCGCATGTAGCCCGAGGCCTTAGATTGAGAACCCCTGCTTTAGATAAACTTTATATAAACTTTCTCCTGGGCCTGTATTTTTATTTCCTGTTTGCTGAGTGAATCATGTTAATTCTTCCTTCCTGACTCAAATGATGCCCCTCCTGTGCTATGAGTCTCTGGTCTCACTTCAGGTTTATTACATATCAATTAATATTGTAATCATGTGTTCTTAAGGGCGGGGATCCTACCTTTGTTTATAATTATGTTGTCAGTGTCAGGTCCTGCACCTGCCAAAGTATTTGAAGCCAACCCAATGTCATCAGCAGAGCTGACAATGTGCTGTGTTCCGGTTGAACATTGGTATGAAGAAAATCTTCCTGCCCACGATAAGAGAAGGGAGGAAACCCAGTTGCTGGGGTTGATTCTCACTGTGGTGTGACCCATGTGTGTCAGAGTAGAACTGCTCTGCAGAGTGTCAGAAGTGGATCTCTAACCGTTGGGATTGCTAGCCTTTGTGTTGGCCGCTGAGCACTGTGCATGTTGTACCACCCAGGGACCCCAGGTAGAGAAGGGGGTGATGGTAGTAGACTTTTCAGATCACTGTGGATTCTCTTTCATAATATCAGGAGCCCTGGTGGCAAAGCGGTTTGGGCTGCAATCCGAAAGGTCTGCAGTTTGAAATCACCAACCGCTCCTTGGGAGAAAAATTGGGGCTTTCTGCTCCCGTACAGTCTTGGAAACTCACAGGCAGTTCTTCGCTGTCCTGTAGGGTCACTGTGAGTCGGCATGCATCCACTCCATGGCACTGAGTTTTACTTTTCAACCTTTCACATTATAGTCTAGGTCTGTTAACTTGGAACAGATCTTACCCATGGAGGGTTTTGGAAAATAGTGGTTTACTGAATGCTGCAGGTCTTAGTCCAGATCTTCATTCTATAAATGATCACACTGATCAGTATTGCTATCAACCTCATCAGAAGAGTTTTTAGGTATTAGAAAGCTATCAAGCTTTCAGCAGAGAGACAGTTTCCAAAATTCTAGTGTTTGCTTGAGTGCTTGAATTTTATCATCACCAGTGAGAACTGTGTGTAGCTTTCCTTAGGTGACGCAAGTGAACGGATAAGACCCACTGCCATCAAGTTGATTCTCAGCTCATAATAACTCTAGCATACAGCTCCAAGATAATTTGGCCTGCCACCCACTTTTTTTTTTGTTTGGGTGGCGGTGTGTTACCATATATACTTGAGTATAAGCTGACCCGAATATCAGCCGAGGCACCTAATTTTACCACAAAAACGGCATTAAAAATGTGCTGGGAAACTCGGCTTATACACGAGTATGCACAGTAGTCAGTGCTCTCCTGGCAGTGAAAAACTTTGGAACTCGGCCTCATAATTCAGGATGAAGTGTAGGTATCTGCTGTGCAGCAGCCCCCTCAGTCTTCCCAGCTCCCACCAGGGGACGGTATCACCCCCTTTAGGAAACACAGCTATATGGAGTTTCCGAGGCTGTAAATCTTAACAAGAGCCGACAGCCTCGTCTCATCTGGTCTGTTTGAGCCGCAAACTTTGCAGTTAGCAGCTCAGGGCCTAACCACAGGGCCATCAGGCACATTCAAGTAAAAATAATCATGTGTCCGGCAGCTCTTATTAAAAAAAAAAGTGTTTCTTGAAGAACATGGCTAGTTCAGCTCACAGTTGAAATGACTTTTCCTTGCAGCAGCCATCTTGCCTCAGAATGCAGCAGAGTGCTTTACAAGGACTCCCCGCTTGGCTCACAGAATATCGGAGAGATGTGTGTTCAGTGCTTGATGCAGATTCAGGGCTTGAGATTGTATCAGTGCACTTGTACTGTCATCAAGAACAATCGTCAGTGCAGCTCGTTTTGTTTTGATATGAGTCTGGTGGCGAAAAGGAACCCTGGTGGTGTGGTTATGCACTGGGCTGTGGTGTGCTTGCTTGGCTGTCCAAAACCACCAGCAGCAGCTCTGCAGAAAGACTGGGCTTTCTACTCTCGCAAGGGCCGCTGTGAGTCAGCATTGACTCGATGGCAGTGAGGTCAGTTTGGCTTGGTGATGACAGTACAGCGTTGTGCCCCTACCGTCACTGCCCACGATGCCCACAGCATACTCACTCCTGCTTCTCTGTCTTCACTACCAGTGCTAACACGGAGGAAAAGGCAAATTCTGTCTTGATGTTATTAGGCAAGTAGCTTTGGCCTCGTAAACTCCTAGAGGGGTCTTGGTGACCCCAGAGGTCTGAGAGCAACTAGAATAGACATGCTACTTGGAGATGTGAAAAAGAAATATTGACCATGGCTATTAGCAAAAATAGCTTATTTTTGTCTCAGAATTCACAGTGTTGGCCATCCTGGCCATTGATGAAGTTGTGCCCTATCTCTCCACTGCAGCAAACGATGAGTTTGTACCATTATAATTCAAAATACTGACTTTGTTTATTTAATTGATGGATTTCTCTAGGAGAGGAGATCAACTTTGGGAAATTTATTACAAGGTCTTATTCAGAGGGAACCACACTGAGGGTGGAAGACCTTGTGAAACAGTATTTTCAAACGGCAGAAAAGGTAATTTTCAAGTTAAAGTTCACTCAGCAATGGCAATTTTATAATCACCGATATCAGTAAGATGTGTTTAATTGATAACGCAAACAAAATGAATCCTTAATATGTTTCTATGAAGCAAATCGGTTGACATTTTATTTTCATAGACAGTGTTGCACTTCAAGAAAAATTATTGCCTAATTAAGGCTTGTTAAGAACATTATTGTGATGAAAGCCATTTTGCAGATACTTTATTATCTTTGTACCTGCTTTCTTTCAAATCTCTACTACAAAAATCCGACACCAGGATTTCGTTTTCTTGCACCTAGATGGAAATTCTGGATGACTTTACTAGCACAGCCATTTGTTTCTTATTGTTGCTGTCACTGATGGCCCCAAACAGATGAGCTTCAAACACAGATATTAGTTTGTAGTTCTCCGCGCTCCCTATTTTTGGTCAGTTGATTAGGAACTTTAGTTCCACCTGCAGCTTTAATTCTTCCTTGCCAGGTAGCATATTCGTGTTGTTGTTAGGGACCGTGGAGTCGCTTCCAACTCAGAGATAGCGACATAGATAATACAACAGAATGGCCCCATCCTCACTATTGTTACATTTGAGCCCAGTGTTGCAGCCACTGGGTCCATACATCTTGTCAGGATCTTCCTCTTTTTCACTGCACCTCTACATTACCAAGCATGATGTCCTTCTCCAGAGACTGGTCCTCCTAATAACATGTCCAAAGTATATAAGACAAGGGCTTGCCATCCTTTCCTCTACGGAGCATTGTGGCTGTACTTCTCCCCAGACAGATGTATTTTCTCTGGGCAGTTCCTAGTGCATTCAAGATCCTTGGCCAGCACCAGAATTGAAATGCATCGACCCTTCTTCAGTCTTCCTTATCCGCTGTCCAACTTGCATATGCAAATGAGGCCATTGAAAATACCACAGTCTGAGTCAGGTGCACCTTAGTCCTCCAGGTGACATCCCTACTTTTCGACACTTTACAGGGGTCTTGTGCAGCAGTCAGAACCTGGGGATTTGGATGTGGACATCTTTAAGGGCCAGTTTTTTCCCTAAGTGGCCAAATAGAAGCATCTTGGGAGTTCAGAGAGAAACTAATCCTGCTGTTGTTAGGTGCCGTCAAGTTGGTTTTGCCTAATAACAGCTCCATCACTCTGCCCAACAGAACAAACACTGCCTGGTCCTAAGCCATCCTCACAACTCTTGTTATGTTTGGACCCATTGTTACAGCCACTGTGCCAGTCCAGAGAGGATGGCCTTTCTTTTTAGGTCCACCGCTGCATTATCAAGCACGATCTTCTTTTCCAGGCATGGGCTCTCTTAATAACATGTCCAAAGTACATGAAACAAAGCCTCGCCATTAGGAGCATTCTGGCTGTCCGTCCTCCAGAACAAGTCTGTTGGCGTTTCTGCCCATCTGGGGTACTTTCAGCGTTCTCTGCCAGCACCACCATAATGCAAATGCACAGGCCCCCTGCAGTGTCCCCGACTCACTGTTCAGCTGTCATGAGCTGTCCGGTCTCTGCATTGTCACTTGTTCTATACTCTCCTCTCTCTTCTTGTTCTGCTTTGTATTTTCTAGCCCTCAGTATTTATCAGTAGATTTAATTTCTGTGCATGAAATGATCTTTTTTCCCATTCAGTAGCTCAGTGGCTTTTGGTCTTTTTTTTCTGGTAATATTATTTGATCATTTTTCTTGTTCATGGATAAGCATTTTCTTCTTTTTTTAAAAAAGATTCATTTTAATGGGGGCTCTTACAGCTCTTGCCACCATCCATCCATCCATCCATCCATCCATCCATCCATTGTTTCAAGCACATTTGTACATATGTTGCCATCATCATTCTCAAAACATTTTC
>NW_022111321.1:3928888-3946147 GCF_000313985.2 Echinops telfairi | reverse complement strand
ATCATTTTTCTTGTTCATGGATAAGCATTTTCTTCTTTTTTTAAAAAAGATTCATTTTAATGGGGGCTCTTACAGCTCTTGCCACCATCCATCCAGCTCTTCTAGCATCCATACATCCATTATATCAAGCACATTTGTACATATGTTGCCATCATCATTCTCAAAACATTTTCCTTCTGCTTGAGCCCTTGGTATCAGCTCCTCATCTTTCCCCACTCCCTTCCTCATGAACCCTTGATAATTTATTAAATTTTCCCCCTCAGGTCTTTCTCCGACTGCTGCCTCACTTCACCCTCTTTTCTGTTGTCTATCCCCCTAGGAATGGGTTATATGTAGATCATTGCGATCGCTTCCCCTCCTGGTTCTCTATTCTCGTTATTGGACCTGAGAGATTTATCTCAGGATTCCCTGTGCTTCCAGCTCTTATCTGTACCATTTACAAAAATGCTCTAGTCTAGCTGGATTTGTAAAGTAGAATTGGGGTCATGAAAGTAGGGCTGGGGGGTGGGGGAGCATTAAAGAACTAGAGGAAAGTTGTATGTTTCGTTGGTGCTATACTGCACCCTGACTGGCTTGTCTTTTCCTTGTGACCCTTCTGTAAGGGATAGCCAATTGTCTACGGATGGGCTTTGGGTCTCCACTCTGCACCCCCCCTCATTCACATTGATAGGATTTTTTGTTCTGGGTCTTTGATGCCTGAACCCTGATCCCATCGACCATTCATGATCACGCAGGCTGGTGTGCTTCTTCTGGAGAAGCATTTTCTCAGGAATAGTTTTCTGTACCTTTGTATGTGTGTCTCTCTTCTAGAACGTGCAGCTCTCACTTCTAACAGAGAGGGGGATGGGTGAAGCCGTACAGGAGTTTGTGGACAAGGAGGAGAAAGATGCCATAGAAGAATTGGTGAAATACCAGTTGGAGAAAACACAGCGATTTCTTAAAGAACGTCATATCGATGCTATAGAAGACAAAATCGATGAAGAGGTAGGTGACTAATTTGGAGGTGGACATTTCTATTTTGACAGTCTTTCCTGAAACTTAGCTCTGTTTTTCTGTTTGTTTGGGAGTTCCTTTTTAAAAATCAACCATGGTTTAATTTCTCTGATTTGTTTAGCTTCTGTATCTATAAAGTTTGGATAATAAAACTGAAGATTAAATTAGAAAACATCTAGAAGGGTGTTAGTTTTATTCCTCATAGGTTGTATCTTCTCTTGACAATTCCCCAAATGGTTTCAAGTGAACCTTTTAGGATGAATATTTCTGCTCATTTTAATTTTTTAGTCAACTTTGATTGTTATTTTGAGTTTAATCTAGAAAAATGGGCTTGGGTTCTCTTTCAGCATAAAAACAGTATCACATAGGGAAAACTCCAGATTTTACTACATAGAAACTTTACATCTTTGAATGCCAGACTGCCAAATACAAAAATAAACAGATAGTGATATGGAGAAAGTAATAGAAATAATAGGAGCAGAAATTTTTTTTATGACGTTGAACAACCTGTATTGGTCTAAGGAAAAGGATATCAACAATAGCTGCACAACCTGAAGAGTATGATCAATGCACTGAATTATACACGTAGAAGTTGTCGAATTGGAGAATGTTTTGTTGTGTATATTTTGCCACAATTGGAAAATAATTATGCTAATAACTGAGTACAAGGATAAAGAAAATGTTGTAAAATCATACAACTCTTCTTGATATGATTGAACTACTGAACTGTGTGATATATGGATGAAGTGCCAATAAAATTTTAAAAATAGTAAACATTTCAGTAAGATAATGAGCAAAGAGCACGGACAGGTGGTTCACAGAAGAAAGGCAAGAGACTAATAAGCATATGAAGATGGTGTACAGCCTAGGATAACCAAAGAAACTACTGCATATTTTTTATTTGGAAAAAATACATTGGAACACTGCTGTTGAGGGTTCATTGAAAAGCAGTATGATCGTGTGCATCAGGAGGCTCAACATTTCACTCTTTAACTCAAACTCCAAACCAAACTGGCTGCCCCTGAGTCTTTCCTGTCGCTTAGCCACCCTCGTAGAACTGCCCCGTGGCTGCTGAGACAATGACTGAACAGAAGTACGAAGCCTCATCTCTCTAGCGGAGCAGCAGTGGTTTCAAACTGCTGACTTGGCAGTGAGCAGCCCAGCTCAGAGCCACCAGAGCTCCTCCACTGTACTTCACCCAGAGAAATTTTCATCAGGAGATAGGGAAATGGAGATGGTGCGTATAGGGGAACTCATCTTACTGTTATCTGCAATGCAGGGACGGTGGCGATGGTTTGGGTTGTAAGGATTAAAGGATGAGTGTCAAGTCCTCAGCCTCGTACATATCACATGGTGGTTGCTCAGCAAGTGTAACTACTATTTTCACTCCGATGTTCATTTCTCCTCTCTGTGAGGATTTAGCTTGTTTGGTATTACACACCAGCTAGGGAGCCCTGGTGGTGTGGTGGTTACATACTGGGCTTTGAGCTGCAAGATGAGCAGTGGCCATCTGCTCTCCACTCTCAGCGTGACCGTGTCCGAACACACAGGGCAGTTCCACCTGTCCTACAGGGTCGCTAGGAGTCAATCTACTGCGTGGCAGTGAGATGGTGTTACCCATGAGTGGCACACACTGTTAAACTGGGTACTGACTAAGAGATTGGAGGTTCACACCCACCCAGAGGACCCTCCAGAGATAGGCCTGGTGCCCTGCCTCTGAGAGGTCATAGCCGCTGAAACCATGTGGGGTGTTGTTTTGCTCTGAAACCTCAGGGGCTGCTGGGAGTCGGATTGAAGCAGAGGCAACGGGTGTGAGTTTAAAGCTCTTGTAAGTACTAAGTGATCTCTGAAAAAATCATTCCTACAGTTTTCTTCCCTCTGTGGAACCCTAGCAAGCATATGTTGTTATTTCTCAGCTTAAAAGACAATAAAACCGAAACTCTCGAGCCCACTTTTCCCTTTAGTTATTGCCGCTGCATTTCCTTGTTCTCTTTTTACAGTAGAATTGCTCCACAGGCTTTTCCATATTCCGCTGCCCCAAATTCTTCTCTGTTCTCGCTCTCTTTAACTAAGCCATGGAGGCTTTTGACTTGGTCATTACAGGGGGTTGCTTTTGTCGCCCCGTTACTCTTCATTCTAAGTCAAATGTCCATTCTGATCTTTAACCTGACTCCTTGAATCATTTCTTCGTTGACTTCCCAGAACTCCACTCTACCTCTGTTCTACCTCACCTTCTTTCAGTTTCTATTGTTGATTTCTCTTATCTCTTCAGCCTCTCAAGGTGGAGTCCCCAGAACTCAGTCCTTAGACCTCTTCTCTGTGCACACATTGCCTTTGTAGTCTCGTTCAGTCTCTTGGCTCTAAATAACCATCTGTTCGTGGTGACTTTCAGAAGGCTCACCCAACCATCTCCCAAACTCCTGGACAGTTTCACCTGGGCATCAAGTAGACATCTGGAACATTTAGCATGCTCCACTCCTAATTTCTGATCCCCACTCCCTGCCCCAAATCCTGCTCTACCCAGTGGAAGCCTTGTTCCTTCTGTTGCTCAGGCCCCAAACATTAAAGCTGTTCTGCCTCCTGTATCCTGTCTATAAAATCTGTGAGAGCTAGAAACAGCAGAAGGGCGACACTTGTCAGAAAGGAACAAGGCAGATATCCTCCCCTGAAGGCGTGGTAGCCAAGAGGTAGGAGGGCACTCTGTAAAACGCAGCAAACTTGGGAGACCCAGACAAGCAAGGTGGTCCCATTGAATTCTGGCTCTCTCAGGTTTCACTGACTCACTTCTCACCACCATCACTGTCCAAGGATAAGCCATTGTCACCTCTCACCTGCAGCACTTCACTTCTGGCCTCCCTGCTCTGCTCTTGTCCTCCTCCTTGTCCTGCCCCTCTAGTCTAAACTCGTCTGTCAGTGACCGTGCATACTTTAGACCATTCTTGGTTTGTTTGCTTGTCTGTCTGAGCTTTCACAGTTTGAAGTTTCATTCAGCCTGACCCTTGTTATCTCTCCACCTTCATATCTGCCGGAGCCACACTGTCTCAAACCACAAAAAACAGCAGTCCTGCTTCTGCCCCAGGGCCTTTGTATGTTTTTTCACCCAGTTACTTCTATGGTTCATTCCCTGCCTCCTGAAATCCTTGCTCATATTTTCTGAGTGAGGATTTTCCAGACCATTCCACCTCGCTTCCTGCTTTGTTTTTGTCTCTGAATGTTTATTACCTTCTGTGAAGATTTCATGGGTTTTAGTATTTCAGAGGAACCAGAAAAGGTCCACTGTTCATGCTCACTCAGGCTTTTACTGAAAGCTGTAGGTCCTCGATACGACAGCAGGAGAGAGAGAGTGCAGGCAAACCCTGGGGATCTGGAAGATGTCTGAGCATCAGCTCCCAGGTGTGGCCACAGGATGCCCTCTAAGTGGTGCAGGCAGAAATCCCCAGTGAGTCCTGTATGTCCCTTTGCTCAGATAGTCCTGCTGCCCACCCCGTTGTGCAGGTTGGAAGCCATCTGCAAAAAATGGGTTCTGGGATGCCCGAAACCTCTAACCAGACCCTGAAGTAGTTCAGTGGCCATTGTGTAGCTCCTGACTCAGCTGACCCAGTGTGAGAGTGTAAGTGTTCCCTGGCTTTCCCAGAGCTGTGACATTGTGGAAGCAGATCATCAGGCCTGTCATCTGTGATGCCTCTGAACCAAACCAGTGCCACTGCCACTGAGTCCACCCTGCCCCATAGCCACCCGATAGGACAGAGTGGCACTGCGCCCTCAGGTATCCTAGACTGGAAACGTGTACGGAAGCACAGAACAGCAGTGTCTTCTCCCTCGCAAGGTGGCAGGTGCCCTTGAGCCACTGGGCACGCTTCACCCACTGTGCCACCAGAGCTCCCCCTGAGGTTCCTGGGTGGGTTCAAATCACCAGGTGTTCCGCGGTACCTGGGAGTTTAACTGTTTGTGTCCTAGGGACTCAGCATGTCCCTAGGCCATGGAAACGCACCAGGAGTGACTCATGCTAAGTCTTCACAGACGGCGTTGCTGAGTAGTGAGCCGTCAATCACTTAACCAGTTGTGTCACCCAGGGGTCTCAAGCCGAACCCCACACCCTAAGGAACATTACAATTTTTTTTCATTTATTGCCACTCTATTATCAGTCCCCACCGCTCCCTGCCCCACCCAGGGGTAGAATTTTCTTACTGTTTAATTCATGGTTGTAGTCTCCCCTCCTATAGTAGTGGCTGGCACACAGTATGTTCTCAGTCAATAGTGGCTGAATAAGTTACCTGCATACATGGCCTTTATCTCTCCAACGACAACATTCTCTTAGAAGAGCTTTGTGAGCAGGGGTCATTCAAATCAAGAACTTCCTGTCTCCCTGACAATCCCCGGACTGGTCAGCACAGACAGTAAACATTCCATATGTGGTCGTTGATGGAAAGGACCGTCAGGGCCCAGGATCTGAGGGCCTCCGACTGGTTTAGCAGCCATACGCCCAGGACTGATCTGGGCAGCGTCATAAATAGTTCACATTTCTTCCGGGAGAATAGATTTTGTTTTTAGCTCTGTAACTGAAATATAATGCTTGTGGCAAATTAGACCCTTTCTCCCCCTCTCTGCTCTGACAGACTATTTTTCAGGGACATGGAACATTTGGCATCAGGTAATATAATTTTGCTCAGGGCCAGTGTCTTTATTTTGAAGAGTGCATTTCTGAAGTGGTAATGTAAGCCACTGGGAAATTTTGATTTCTCTATCCATCTCCCGTGAATTAAACTATAATGAAATTTCCCAAGCTTTATATTAACAGCACCAAGTATTTCTTAATCACTTGCAGCCCATTATTCTTTATTTACATGATTGAAATGAGCAACATGTTTGTGATTTACTTTGTTATGATCTAGGTACGTTGTTTCAGAGAAAGCAGACGAAGAAATGCTCAGGAAGAAGATGATGAAGTTCGAGAGGTAATTTTTCTGTTGTAAATCTCTATGCTTACATGTCAGTTCAGTACATTGAAAGAACTGGTTGGTTTATCTAGAGCAGTCATCCCGTTTAGATTTGATGGGTGGGAATGGACGGGGACAGCCAGGCTGGCTAAGGAGGTGGTAGACAGCTGCCTTTGGTTGACTGGTTCAGCCTGCACATACTCTGCATGCTGACACGGCTCGTGTCTTCTTTGGCTTTTGTCTAAGGCAGTGGTTCTTAACCTTCCTGTTGCCACAGCCCTTTAATACAGTTCCCCATGTGGGGGGTGCCCCCCCCCACAACCATAAAATTATTTTCGTTGCTACTTCATCACTGTAATTTTGCTACTGTTTTGAATCGAGTGGCCCCTATGAAAGGGTCATTAGACAACCCCCCAAAGGGGTCATGACCCACAGGTTGAGAACCGCTGGTCTAAGATGCCTAATGTGGTGAGGAGGGTGGAGGGTACTTAAAACAAGAGGATTCTTCTGAACCATCACTAGAGATTGTGAGACAGCTCAAAGGCTTTCCTTTTTTTCTTTTTTTGAGATAAAAACTGTGAGTGCCTCTTGATGTATTTCACCATCTGTCATTTCATACTAGCTCTTTGGGGACCGGGTTATATCATGCAATATATGTGAAATTTTAGGGGCTGGAAAAGTAACATTTCAGGTATTGTATTTTTCCCCTTTGTCTTATTACAACATTTTGGTTTTCTATATTTGTAGACCAATTAAACTCATGTTAGTTTGGGTTCTCTAAGAGAAGTAAAACATGCATATATATGTATACACAAAAATATATATCAAGTGAGAGATAGAGAAATGTCTATTAAAAAATGGCTCACACAATTGTCAAAGTTGTTAAGTGGGTCAGATGTTAAGCTGGAGGCTTCTGGCTCACAGAGGTGCAGGTACTAGAGAGCAGGGAGACCACAGGCTGGTGGGTGAGTCCAAGATCGGCAGGCCAGGCACGGGACTGCAGAATCCAAGGAATGCAAAGTCAGTAGGAGTCAGACCGGCGGTCTGCTGACGGCTCCCTGGGTCAGTGGGCTGTTGGTAGCTGTTGACTCAAGTCCAAAGAACCAGGTGCTGTGTCCAGACCCAGTAAGAAGCAAGGAAGCTTCCTGACGGCATTCACTGATTTAGGAATTAGGAAACTTCCTTTCCATTGCATCAGGGCTGTGAGCTGAGTAAGGGGGTTGCACTCCATCACAGTCGTCTCAGCCCCTCGTGGCTGCTCACAGCAGATCCTATCGGAGTTGATTATATTGTGTTAGGTCAAACCCTTGAGAATCCTGGCTTAGCCATGTCGATACAGAACCTCAGTATCAAACCCCACACTGAGTCCATTTGATTAAAATCTGTAGAAAAAATAAAGAATATACAGTAAAAGCTGTGAAAGCTAGAACTTGTGTAAGGCAGAAGCTTGTCAGAAGGAAAACAAATATTTTCCACTAAAACAAACGGTAATAAAGGGGTAAGACTACACTCTCAAAGGTGGAAAACTTGGGAGACCTGGAAAGAAAAGGCAGTCGCAATAAGTCTTGGCCCTCACGGGTTCCATTGTAGTAACTCAGTAGCGCTTTCCTTTAAAGCATCTGTAGGGTAACCTCAATGTCTGTTTTTGGGTTTCATAGATTTCGTCTCCTTATACTCCTTGAACCACTCCATGGAGTGGCTGCTACGTGCCCTCCAACGGGCTCCGACGCACAGCGACTGTACAACTGAGTAAACACTGTCCGGTCCTGCACCTTCCTCGCAGTTGCTCTTATGTTTGAGCTCATTGTTGCAGCCATGGTGTCAATCTCTTTTGTTGAGTGTCTTCTCATTTTTATTGATCCTCTGCTTTATCGAGCCTGGCATCCTTTTCTCAGGACTGGTCTGTCCTGATAAGATGTCCAAAGTACGTGAGACAAGTCTCACCATCTTCGCTTCAGGGTGCGTTCTGGCTGTGCTTCCTCTAAGACAGACAGATGTGTGTGTTCTTCCAGCAGCCCATGGACTTTTGGTATTCTTTGCCAGCACCGTGCTTCACAACATAAGTTCATGTTCTTGGCATTGGTGCCAGTATTAACTATTTTGTTTGGCTAGTGGCCAAAAATCAGCAGTGTATCTACTCAGAGTCCCCTGACAGGAAAGACCAAGTGCTCGCTGAAGAATCAGCTGCTGGAAACCCCTGGGGTGCACAGTAGGGTGGCATGAGTCAGAATCTACTCCCCGACAACTGGTTTCATACAGAACTAAAAGCTACCAGCACCCACTAAGGCCCATACTCGCCATTCCCAATCTCCAAGTCATTTCCTGAATAAATGTAGTGGGGAAAGCAGAACTGATTACCTACTGGGTTTTATTTATTACTGTCTTCAGGGAAAGGGGGAATGACATGTACTTGCTGCTTTTTATGAGGTGTCTTATTGATGCTATCTCTGTTCCCATTTCACAAAGGAGAAAGCTGAATCCATACTTAAGGTCACATGGTGCTGCTGGAATCTCAGTATGAATGGGGCTTCAAAACGTTTGTAGAAATGATGGAATTTTTTCCCATGGACTTTTTGAAACTCCCTTGTATTTCTGCCTCCGAGACTGGGCGTTTCTATCTCACTGTATCCTACCAAGACTTAAAATACTATACGTTTATAATACTATAATACGATGGTTATAATACCAATTCACTGCATGGCCAAGGCATGACTTAGGTTTTAAAACATTGAGAACGGCCATGGAGTTGGTTCCAACTCCTACTGACTGTGGGACAGAGTCGATAATGTCTCTTTGGATTTCTGAGACAGAAAATTTTTATGGGAGCTGATAGCTTTGTGTTTCTCCTGTGCATCGGCTGGTGGGTTTGAACCGCCCACCTTGCTGTTATCAGTCTATCACTTACCCAAAAGTGCCACCAAAGCTCTCACTCAACTCACTGGCAGTGAGAAGAAATAAAGCCCATGGGCTGCCACCTGTTCCAGCTGGCCTACAAATCCTTGAAGGCACACTTATGAAGGGATCTCATTTGTAACCTTGGTGTTGCCTGTATGTACTCTGTAGAGGAGCCCACTGGTCACTCCACAGGAGAAAGATGTGACAGCCTGTCTCTGTGAAAGCATACGGTCTTGGAAACCCTCGGAGACAGTTCTATTCTGCCCTATAGACTCTATGAATCAGATTGACTCCATGATCCAACAAATCGGAGATGTTAAATTTGTTGAGGGAAGGGATGTTTTATATTTTTATAGCAGGATAAGTGAAAAATAATAATAGAGGCACATTACTTGTTCATCTGAATGGCTACATACATGCTTTTAGGTTGCTCTGTTACCTGCTAACCTATACCTTCTGTTCCCTGTCTCAGGCTATGAGCCGGGCCCGCGCCCACAGATCTCAGTTGGAGAACTCTGCTTCTGCCTATGGTGCTGATGACTCCATGAGTATCGATCTGACCGAAGAGATGGCTGGTGACTCTGGTGACAGCGTCTCAGCAGCAGGCAGCAAAGGAAGAGCCCGGGGGCGAGGGCGAAGAGGGGCCAGAGGGCAGACCTCCTCCTGGAGAGGAGAGTCTCAGAGAAGAAGAGGTTAGCTCTGTGCCCAGACCCAGACTTGGCAGCAGAATGGGAAATAGCGGATTGCATCCCTGTTGTCAGAATTGGGTTACGGGTTTCGGGTTTTTCTTAAAGTTTGTTTTTATAATACATAAAGGCGGTCTTTAATGGCGACCTTTTGCTTAGATTAAGGATGGCAGTATGCATATAGGGCTGTTGCCATTGCGTTGATTCTGGAAACTGTGCAGAGTAGACTGCCTCATAGGGTTTTCAAGGCTGTGTTTTTTCAGAAGCAGTGCCATACCTGACGTCCGAGACACGTCTGGGTGTATTTGAACTTCCAACCCGTGAGACAGTAGTCAAATCATTGCTCAACTATTTGTGCTACTTTGGGTTTAACAGGGTTTTTGTTTGTTTTGTTAAGACTGTCACTGCCTGTTTCATACGTCGTGCCTCTCGGTATAGTTAATGTAGTTAATGTCGTGTTTACTCCCACATGTCGGATGTTGTGGTGAGATAACATGAGTTCAGGAAGATAGCTAACTGATGGCAATTGGCAGCAGGAAGAAAACCTCAAATGGCATAAATTATTTTTGTTACTGTCATAAATTAAACAGTGCCTATTGCCTCAAAAGTGGTTATGTTAAAACTTTTTGAAAACACCTTCCCCAAACAAATTGATTTCTGAAAGCAATTATTAATATTTCCATTTTTGTGTTTTACATGGCAACTCTTGTCATTGGATAATCCAAGTAACTGAATCTCATGACTTCCTATGTATTATATAAATTATCCCTGGGAGTATTTTAGAGTTATTTGTACCAAATATTTGCCCATAGGAATTGTAAGCTGGTAAAATGGAGAGTGACTTAGTTAAAAATTTACGGGGAGTAAAATCTTTATCTTCTAGATAAAATTATTTTTATTATCTTTCATTTATAAAATTTTTCCCTTAGATTTGAATTGGAACAAATTGAACTAATGTGTGCTAAGAAATGTTTGAAAGTCAGATAGACATTAGATGATTTTTCATACACACACACATACGAGGGTATAACCCCCCCAATGGATTTTTTTTTCTCAAAGCTATGCATTTAAATTTTTTTACAAAACAACCTTATCACCTTCAAAGTACTCTCCATTACACTTCATACATTTGTCAAATCTGTGATTCCATTCTTGGAAACATTTTAAAACTCATCTGTTTGGATGGCTGACAGCACCTCCCTCATTTTTTTCTTCACCTCTTCTACATTGTCAAATCGCTGTCCTTTCATGTCCCTTTTCATTCACGGAAACAAATGAAGTTTCATGAAGTGAGGTCAGATGAGTAAGGTGCGTGGGACAAGAAGGGCATGCTGCCTTTTTGCCCCATACTGGCATACTGAAATGGCTGTGTGAGCAGGCACATTCTGGCAAAACCAGTGCCCCGTCTGCCACAAATCAGGCTTTTCTTGTGGCACACTGTTACTTTAGCTGTTCAGAACCTTTAAATAGAAAGCTTAATTCATAGTATGATCTGGTAGAATGAACTCCAAATGCACTAAAAGTCGACATTTCCATCTGTTTGGGAAGTTGACAGATATCCAGAATGAGGTTTATCATTAAGGACATTTCACCTTTTTTGAAACGAGAAAACCACCTTACACCTGAGTCTTTCCCACAGCATTGTCCTTGTAGGCTGTGTTCAACATCCCAACAGTTTCTGCAGCATTTTTCCTGAGCAGGAAACAAAATTTCGCAGGCTCATGCTGTGCTCTTAAATTGGCCATCATAAAAATCGAGGTTCAAGCGAACCTCTTATGAAAAAATTCACTGTGACCAGAGAGAACCTTCCCAGGCAACGTCACTGGTTGCACTAACTCGGAAGAGTTCAATGCTTGCCTAGTGGGGAAAATGCATACTACAAAAGCTCCACCTAGCGGAGCTTTTTTCCATTTTTTGTGTGTGGGGGCACACCCCCCCCTCTCTAGTTGATCATTTACTCTCATGACTTTATTTAAATTTCGTTTTGATAGTTTTTAACATTTTTTTAAAACACCTTTTCTTTGGATGGGATTATATAATGATTGTACTTATTATTCTAATATTAGGTACTAGTCTTGAGTCTTTTACTCAAAGCAGAAGTTCAAAGGCCACTCCATCAACGTCCTCGAGGAATATGTCAATTCTAGATGGTGAGTGCAATTGAGAATCACTGAGTAACTGACTTACCGACCGCGTCGCATCACGGTGGAGCATGCCTCTAGTCAGAAAGACTTTGGCTTGCCTTTCAGAGAGTCCTCAGCTGACAAATGGGGTCATGATTTCATCTACCTCATTCGGTTACTTTGAGGATTAATGAGAAACTGCATGTTTCTCAATACCGAAGCCTTTAATGAGTGTAAATGGTGGTTCTGTAAACCTTACTTATAAAGTTGGTGATATATGAGAAACTACATGTTTCTCACTACCTAAGCCTTTAATGAGTGTAAATAGTGGTTCTGTAAACCTTACTGATAGAGTTGGTGATATAGAACAGTTATAAATACTTAATAAACTTATGCATATATGAAGGGGCTGCAGTGAGCTCATGGAAAAATTCCATTATCTTTTAATTCTGTACTGAGCATAGCACTTATTAAGAACGCAGTAGATGATTGCTGGTATTTGTATTAGTGACAGTATTTTCAATTAATTTATATAAATACAGGCACTTTATAAATCATTGGCCTATATTTTACTCATTGTAATTGATTTCATGGCTCTGCTAATATCTGATTGCCACCAGTATGGTCTCCTTGATTTGATAAATGGAACTGCTTCTTAAACTATGAATGTACAGCATTCTCTGCTGGGTTGGAATTCGTGTTTTGTGAGGCCGAAAGAATGCCCATGGAATCCTAACTACTATACTTGCTGCAACTCTCAGGCAAAAGCAACTTTAAGACTCAAACCTCTAGATTCCTGTTACAAATGAAGATTGAAAAGATAAAAATCAAACTCTAGGAGAGAAAATTCCATGGCATATGAGGATAAGTGTGTTAGAAAAGGTAGACATCAGACTGCCAGTACTCAGTGGTTGTAAATTTTAAAAGTTGACAACCCAGTTTTTTCGATTGAAGTTAGTCAGAAAAGCTCTTTGACCAAGGGATTTAAAGACAGCTCTTAAGCCAGTGTCTTTACGTTTCACCTCCCACCATAGCTACCATCCTCTGCATCCACAGCTTCTTCTAGTAGCTGTGTTAATGGAAAGGCTGACACTGTACTAGCATTTTATAAATCATCGGTCTATGTTTTACTCATTGTAATTGACTTAATGGCTCTGTTAAATCTGGGCCCTTGTTAATGCAGTTTACCTGGGCTACCTATTTTTAGCTTTTGGATATTGCAAATACTTCCCTGCAAGAAGTATTAACCTACCTTATTTTGGAAGTGAGGCAGTTGAGGCGTAAAGAAGCCAGGGAACTTAGCCTATAGTCACCCAGCTAGTAAGTCAATGGCTTTCAGTCAAACCAGAGCTTTGCGCCACCATATGTTGCCTTCCTTACAAGACTCAGTGCTTATTTTTCTGATACACAATATCTAACAAACACTTATTTCTCTGTAGCTGTCCACTTGAAATAAGAGGAGTATTATTTTGTGGCTTTCAAAATAATTTGAAGAGTCATTTAGTGAGTAAATAATGAGCAGAAATATTCCTTGGGAGCATCACGACCCTGGCTTTTTCATTCTGTTGCCTCAGCTCACCTATTTTTAAATGCTTTATTGTGAACTGTGTGAAGGTCTACAGAGCAGACCCTTCATTTACATAGTTCCAACTCATCCATTCAGCCCTCTCACTTACCCACTCCTTCCCTATGACTCCTGTTCCCATTCCTCTCTTTCCTAAATAAGGCACCTTGTTGTCAAATAATTGATTATTTTGTGTTGTGTATACCTCACTAGTTGTGTTAGACGAGGTTGACTAGAGAAACAAATTCAGAGACTGTCATATATGTATAAGCAAGAGTTTTATATTGAAAAATAATTGTATATCAAGAAAACATCCTAGCCCAGTACAGATCAAGTCTGTAAGTCTGATATCAGCCTATAAGTCTGATACTAGTTCATAAATTTCTCTTCAGACTCACACAGCCACATGCAATGATGCAGAATGCAGGAAGATCACTGGTCTACGGGAGAAAAGTCTTGTGGATCCAATGGCGGTAGAAGCATCACAGGGCTGGTGCAGGTCTCTGCCACATGGCTCGCTCAGATCTCCTCATGTCTCCACATGGCTTGTCTATAGGAAGGTGAAGTAGAGAGAATTTCCCAGAATCCTCATGGGAAGGAGGCACCCACAAGGAGGCACCATCAGGCTGTGACCTGATTGACTCCACCCCTACACTTATCTATCAAGTTGGCAGGAAATTATGTAACTTCCATACTAGTGCTATTGCCCCTCCTTAAAGGTCTGTCTGTTGTTTGGCTAAAAATTGAGCCATGAAAGTCAGTTCCTTTCTAGAACTTAAGAGTGCCTGAGGCTCATGTCTCCAGGGCCCCACCGCCTTGCTCCGACCTCTGTCCAGCCTTTTGAGTTGCATTGGAAGTGGGGACAGTACTGCGTAGAGAGGAAGCATGCTGCTCAGCCTTTGACTGAGGAGGGAACCTGGACTAGGAAAAATGCGTAAATGATAAGATGAGGAGTAGCTACAATATTCCTGAGATGTTCTGACTAGGAAAATGCTTGGCTTTCAAGGATAATTTGAGTGTTTGACTTTTTCTAGTCTTTTGACTTCCTTTCTCTCTGTGCCTTGGTTGATTTGGGGGTTGTCTTGGGGGAGACTTTTTTTGGACAGTAAAATCCGTGAGAGCCAGAACTTGAGAAGATTACGCTGTTCCCCCTTGTCCCCAAAGTCTTCCACCTTTGACAGGTGTGCATTCTCACCACTTTTCTGCCACTCATTTCAGTAGGGAATATTTGAACTTTCCTTCTCGAACAGGTTTCTACCTTACACAGTTGCCAGTGTGCATGCATTTTAGTATACTAGCAAACTGGTGAGACCTAGGCAAAAATAAACCTGTAATTGACTGTTAGAGATTTACTCTGGGCTTCAGTCTCAGAGGGGAAAAAAAGGAGGGAGGATAAAGAGCTAGCTAAGCATCACGTTTTTAAAATGAAAAAAGTTAAAGATGTCAAAGTGTTGTATAACAGAATGGAAGGTATGCTATTTAACAGAACTCCTCTTCTGGTGCGCCCCCATTTCTGTTAAGGAATAGGACTAACAGAGTAGAAGAGAAAGGAATTCCTAGTGAAGAAATCACCTAGCTTCTAATACCACCACAGGGAAAGGAGTCACACACTACAAAGTAGAGAGACATGAGGACTGGCTCTTTCTGGAGAATTCTTTTTTTTGCATTTGGTCATTCCTTTTTTGGGGTCATTTTATTGGGACCTCTTAAACAGATACTATAACAATCTGTAATTCAATTAGATCAAGCATAATTGTACAATTGCTATCAATTTCAAAACATTTTTTTTCTTCTTGAACTCTTTGATATCAGCTCCCCCTTTTTCCCACCCTATCCCCCAGGAACCCTATTATGTACTTTTATTGTTCTTTTATTTATTTTGGGGGGGCATATCTTATACCATCCAATGTTTCCGTTCACCTACAATTCTGTTATTCATTCCCCTCTAGTGGGGGCATACAATCATTATTGCTATCAGTCTGTCAGTTGTCTTCCCATACCCTCAGGGAACCATTACTCCTGTTATTGTTTCTAAAGAATTTATCTATCTTGGATTTCATGCATCGAATGATCTTAATTATACAAATGAACATACGCAGGTCTCACAAGATTGATGAGGTAAATCTAAGAACATAATAGTAAGGGAGGAAATATTGAACTAGAGCATATTTGTGTGCTGCATCAGTGTTGTACTGCACCCTGGATATAGCATCCATTCCACGTGGCCCTTCTATAAGGGACCATCAGTGATCTTACAGGTGGGTTTTGGGTGGTCACTTTGTCTGTGCTCCTTCACATCGGTTTGATTGCTTGTTTTTGAACTTCTACCTATTCCATTTGGCGCATTGCGATCACACGGGCTGGTGTACTGCTTCCATGTGGTCTTTGTTGCTTTTTTGCTAGATGGCTGCTTGTTTAACTTCAAGCCTTTAAGACACCAGACCCTATATCTTTTAATAGCTGGGCACCATCTGAAGAATCTTTACAAATATAGCTTCTTTGAGGCTTATCATCAATACTTCTGGAGCTCAGTCAGTCAGGAGGCCAGACGGTAGTCTTCAGGTATTTGCCTGTGCAGTATTTTTAGTATGGGGGTATTTATGAATGCTGTAGTCAACTCATGAGACTGACAGCTAGGCATTGGGTTATTTGAATAAGTAATTCTACCTCTTTTCAAATTGAAAAATATATAAATGGTCTTGTAATTAATCATCAATGGTGTCTGCAAAGTGGACATAGAAAATATACAGATGTTTAAAAGTTATTTTAAGAATGACCTAATGGTATCTCATCTTTTTTTCATCCTAGCCTTTAAATCTACAAGACAGCAGCCCTCCCGAAATGTTGGTACTAAGAATTATTCAGAGGTAAGGGGGAGGAAAGTTCATCATTGTCTTTTAGTAATGT
Organism: Echinops telfairi; assembly: GCF_000313985.2. Taxonomy (NCBI): domain Eukaryota; kingdom Metazoa; phylum Chordata; class Mammalia; order Afrosoricida; family Tenrecidae; genus Echinops; species Echinops telfairi. Next base: position 3,930,042 of record NW_022111321.1, on the reverse strand, counting down.
GTTTCCTTCATTATGAATTATTAGTATGTAGATCTGAAAAATAAGCTTTAAAAAGTCAAATATTTGAGCCCCTAATAAAATGATTTTTTTTAAAAAAAGGTCAAATATTAAAGCTAAATAGAACTTTGTTGATCATTTAGACCAGGCGTCCTCAAACTATGGCCTGTTGGCCACTTGCGGCCCGCTGAGAACATTTATCCAGCCCGCCTGGTGTTTTTGCCCCATTTTTTTTACTTCAAAATAAGATATGTACAGTGTGCATAAGAATTTGTTCATAGTTTTGTTTTTAACTATAGTCCGGCCCTCCAACGGGTTTGAGAGACAGTGAACTGGCCCACTGTTTAAAAAGTTTGAGGACCCCTGATTTAGACTTAGAGCTTCTAGGATTTGTATCTTTGTTTCTTACAATAATGGGCCATTTGATTCTTAATCCACTAATACTTTCATGGGCAACAGTGTTGAACCAAGAGGGTTCATGCATAGAATACTGATATGGGAGGTGATCTCAGTGCATCTAGAGGTTTTATTTATATATGGGTACCTTTTTCTCATAATTCTCTGGCTTGTCCCTGATAGCTTCTACTACACTTGAGACACGCCGAAGGGTGAGAATCTAAGGATCACTGTGTTCCTAAGTATAGAATTAAGCTAGACCTTTAATCTGAGAGCCTTTTGTGCACCTAGTAAGTGCCAAGAAGAGTCCAATATGGGCTTGACTCTCCTAGCACCTGACTTTCAAAACTAATAGATGTTAACTCCTGACCTAGTATTCTTCCACCTCAACTAGAGTTCCTCGGTAGCATCACGATTGGCATTTTGGATTGGACAGTGTTTTTTATAGGGCCGGTCTTGCACACTATACAATGCTAAGCAGCCTCCCTGGCCTCTGCCCACTACATGCCCCTAGCCATGACAAACAAAAGTCTCTCTAGACCTTGCCAGGCGTCTCCAGAGTAAAACTCATTCATGTATTGCCATCGAGTAGATGCCGACTCACAGCAACTCTGTAGGACAGGGTGGAGCTTCCCCTGTGAGTTTCTGACGCAGTAGCTGCTGATGGAGGAGAAAGCCCCCTCTTTCTCTGGAGGAGCAGCTACCTGTTGGAATTGCTGACCTTGCAGCAATTCCCAACTCATTAGTACTGTGCTAGCAGC
>NW_022111321.1:3926417-3927799 GCF_000313985.2 Echinops telfairi | reverse complement strand
TTTCAAAATGAGCTAAAGTCATGCCAGGCGGACTTTTTCCTTCCACTCTTGATTGAGGTTACACAGTGGTAGCTTGTGGGATATGTACAGAAATATTGTTTGGATGATTGCTCTGTAGACAACAGCATTTAATGATTGGGCTTGATTGGTGGTTAGTATCTGCCTGGAGGGAAGGTCTTGGGGTTCTTCGTCAGTCCTCTGCCCTTGGAGTCATCCACTGTGCGCACCTTCTCAATAGCTGGATGCAGACACAGTCCCTGAGTTTATAAAGCATCGGATACAGCAAATGAGGGGAGGGTAGAATCAAGAATCAGGATTACCTTCACTGTGACTTTAACGCCTTTTTAAAAAAAGTCTTTAATATGGACATATGTAACAGAAAAACACATATACTTACAGCATGGCTTTATATGTCATTTAAATTTGGTGACTGATTGTCAATGGTCTGACTTCGCATTAGGACCCAAGAAGAAAGCCACAAGTCTTTGTCTGCGCATGAGCCTGTGGGAGCCAGTTATCTCAGTGGATGTTGGTGTAGGTACCCAGGCTTCTGTGATGGCCAAGCAAGCAGGGTACCAAGACCTGTAGCATGGAAGACTAGTTACGAATGAAGGTGACCCTGGGGGAGGGCAGGGGTGAGCTTAGGTTTTAATAGTTGCTGTTGATATGACTTCAGCTTCGTGATTATTATTTTGGCGTGTGTGCGTGTGTATTTTTAGAAGGCACAGATCATTCTTTAACGTTGGCTAATACTCCATGTGTGTATGTACCACCGCTTGTCTTTCCGTTCATGTGTGGGTGGGCACTTAGGTGGTTGCCTCATTTTGCTGTTGTGAAGTGTGCTGCGGTGAATGCTAGCGTGCGTGCAGCTCATCGCGTCGCGGCTCTTCTTTCTCTGAGCTCTACACTAAGTAGAGGCGGTGCTGGGTCTTAGGATGTTTTCTCTGATGATCTTGTGGTTTTAGGTTTTGCATTTCAGTCTTCGCTCCATCTTGAGTTAGTTTTTGTACATGACATGACGTATGGATACTGTTTCACTTTTTATAACACAGAAAAACTAGCAGGACACTATGCTGATATTAGTGAATCACAAAAGGACAAATATTATATGCGACCACGATTATAAAAAGTTTTAGCCATAGAAAGAAATATTCTTTAACGTTTACCAGGGCCAGATGGGGAGGGAAGGGGGTGTTACTCACCAGAAGGTCTCCGTGTATTAACTTTATTGAAGGGAAAGACAACATACAATAAAAGGAGGTAAGCACCAAAAGGCCAAGGCAAAGGAGGACACTGAAGAAGCAGAGAGCTAAAAGTAACACAGGTAAATACTATTGCACATTGCAATGGTATTGCAGTACCAGTAGCAATCCCCTACAAGC
>NW_022111321.1:3923807-3924925 GCF_000313985.2 Echinops telfairi | reverse complement strand
TGTAAATTGGTTTCTTGGTCTTTCTGTATTACTCAGGGATGTCCTGGATAGAGAGCAAGCACAGAGTGTAGTTGTGTATCTTGCTAATATTTGATTTCAGCTGTTCATTATCTTGATTTTGCACACTGAATTACACACACACACAACAACAACAACACCCCCTCCTCCGGACCATAGAGACTTTCTCTGACATTAGAGCCCTTATTCAAAAGGGCTTCAAAGAATTCATGGGACCATCCCATACCCTTTTCATTTCATTTCTTCCACAAAAATTTTGAAGCCCCCTTGTCCACTTTTCCCATTCCTTTTTTGTCTACTGATTTGTCTGTTACTGTAAGGCTTGACTTAGTTTAACAATTACCATTTTCTATGTGTTAGCACTTCAGGTAGTCCCTGGCCAAAAAGCCCAGTGAATGAAAAATTCTGCTTAAACATGTAACAGCATCCTTGTTTTGAACCCTTGCTTTCTCTGTTAGCATCGGTGAGGACATACATGTTTTAACATCGTCACTGCCTGGAACTGTAGTGTTAGAGAGCGAAATGAACTCACTGGAACCTATCACAGGATAATTGTGTCAGCACTTAGTGATGTGTGAGATAGAAGGGTACAGGCTGTGCACGAGGCTCACAGGCACTCGGGAAAAGCAGCGAGAGTGTGGGGAACAGTTTCACAGAGGAGACAGTGCCTACTCGTGGCCACAGAGCTGCAGAAGCCTAGGAGCAGGAGAGAGACAAAATACCAGCATGGGTGCAGCTGCGGTCTGCTTCTGAGACTTGTGGCCTATAGGCAGTTAAGCACATTCTTTTAGCCCTTTTGAAGGTTCATGTGAATTCCTTGGGCCAAGTTATATGCAATTATGAATGTATGTGGACTCAGGTGCAACCTGTAGTTACGAACCGAACCCTGTACAGTAAAGCTTATTAAAAGTTCTTACTCTACCTAACTTCCAACTTAAACTTGGACTTAGGAACAAAGTCCTTTCATAACCCAGGACTGCGTGTGTTAAACAGAACTCCATTGGTTCCTGTTGATGAAAGCACAACTCAAATTGCTTCAGCGAAACAATTTATTGGACGCTTATTGGAATATTTCAGACATTGAAAGGAACCCTGGGGGG
>NW_022111321.1:3916007-3922827 GCF_000313985.2 Echinops telfairi | reverse complement strand
TCTTGTGGGATCCAGTGGCAGTGGAAGCATCTCAGCATTGGCGTGGGTCTCCACGAGGCTCTTCCAACTCCAGGGCTCTAGCTCCATCAGCATAACTCCATGTGCCTTGTCGGTAGAAAGGCGAAGCAGAGAGAGAGTGTGTCAAGCCTGCAGTGAGCTGCTAATCTCGGTCTCACCTCTAAATTAGGTCATCAAGGTGCGACCTGATTGCCAGGCTAAACTCCACTTCTTCACTCTTAATTCCCTCAAGTTGACAGGAGATTATGTAATTACCACACTACCCTTGTGAATCGTGTGCTTTTCAGGAGAGTGTGTTGAGTTCTTATTTGGTTATGAAGTGTCAACAGTAGTAAGTGGGCACTTGGCCAGCACTTTCTATGTGTCACACACTGTTGCAAGCTCCTTCGTTGCCTGCAACAACCTTGTAAGGTAAACTAATTACGATCGAATTCTAGTCCTTTTACATATGAAGAACGTGGACCATTGAGAGGCAGGCTGAGTAACTCAGTTATACGGCAAGGCATTCTATCACTCTTCCCTGCTGCTGCTTAGCTAATACAATAGACGAACTTCTTAAACCATGTGCAAGCAGTAAATGTCATTTAAAGCAGGAGAGGCAATTTAGAAATTGATGTTTTGGAAACCCATCTGAAGCAGGCATTGGCTGTTTTGTGTTTCTGTCGACTAGCTGGGTAGCAACAATGTATGTGGTATCCATGCAGAATTATTTACTGAGGACATGGTGTGTAGGATGTATGGTTATTTCACTTATAATTTATAGAATATACATGCTGCCACTGACTTTGGGGAATTCATTGTATTTCTCGGCCTCCGTGCTTTTTTCCCCTTAAATAGAGCTGATAATTACCTCACAGGAGTATTTTGAGCCTTTCAATGAGTTAATATTTGCAAATTGCTAAGTCAGTGCGGCATGAATAATGATAGTTACACAACTGCTTATTTAAATAAGTAACAAGCTAAGGTAGTAGAATTAGAGCAGAGCAATGGGAAGAACCATGAGCAAAAGATAAAAGCTCTCCTTTTCCTGGCAGCTAGCTTAAAAAAGGAAGGGGCTTCCAGCTGCAAGACCCTCTTCTGTCAGGTAGATGCCAGGAAGCCTGTTTTTGTCTCAGGCTGGCTCTCACACTCCACCCCTGTTGCATTGGGAGTAGGAGGAGCCCTTAGGTGGGAGGGAGCCGCCTACTCCACCATCCTTTCAACAGCAGCAAGGGCGGGGCCGCTTGGCTTCAGAGTGTGGGAGGGGTTGAGAGAGCTCCAGTGAGAATCGTGGGGGAGGGGGGTCTGACCTGTTTGGAGCACCTTTTATGTGCCTGGTACAGTATAAAGCCAATTCAGCCTATCTTACACATGCAATAAGTGTTGTGACGGACTGGCTAAGTGTGTGTAGTCAGGAATTCTCCGTGATGGCCCCAAATGATACCTGAACACAGCTGGAGAAAATTTCAGCCTCCCAGCACGGCACGCAATCTGCTCCTTTTCCCGCCCCTCTTTAGTTTTAGCCCTCCACTTAGACAGAAGCTCATTCATGGGACCCCGGAGCGTGGCCCTCTTTCTTCTCCCCACCATTGACCTCCTGCAGATGAGCGTCTGTGTGGCTCTGCCTATGATTAAACAAGTTGGAACCCAGCATAGTTCCCTGGCGTGTTTCTGGACCCCATCTGTTATTTTTTCTGACAGGCCATCAGAGGGGGTCAGGTCTTGATGGGTGTTTGTCTCTACAACTGGCACTACTCCCTCCCCCCTTGCAACAGCCCAGCACCCCCCTCACTAGCCACCCCTGGCACTGTGGCTTTATGCTCTTGGTGGTGTGCTTCATTCTGTCACAGATAAAAACAAGTCAACCACCTCCCAAGAGATGGAACTCCCTGGTTAAATTCACAGGATCCCTACCCTTGAAGTGGTTTCTTTTCCAGCTTACTTGCTGAATCCCCTTGTTTTTAACTTCAGTAAATAAGGACCTGTGGATTATTCAGTCCTCTTCTGACACAAGATGCCTTGACACTTTCCTGACAAGACCTTTGGACACTCCTAAGTGGGTGAAAATAATTGGCAGCTCTATTGCGTTTTCTTTGAAGTCAGGAGTTGGCAAACTGTTTCTTCAAGGGATGCATAATAACCTTTTTGGCCTTTGTGAGTCAAGAGGCAAAATTGAGGTTATCATGGAGTACTTATATAACTATTCAAATATAACCATTTTAAAATGTGAAAACCATTCTTGGAACACAGGTTGTATTAAAGCTACCTTCATTTGGCCCAGGGAACCTAGCTCGCTGTCTCCTGGCCCAAGATGACTGATGTAAAACTCTCCCTAATAAAAGCATGTATAGCCTGAGCGGTCCATTCCCCAGGGCAGTTCCTCGGGGCGGTGCTGGTGGGAGGTGCCATCAGTCCTTCTGACTCAGGGTGACCTCAGGTACGCCAGAATGAGACCCGATGTCTTCTGTGCCGTCCTCAGTTGTTAGTTTGAGGTCATTGTTGCAGCCACTGTGTCAGTCGGTCTAGTTAAAGATAATCTTTTTCTCTGGCCTCTGATTTACCAAGCATAATGTCCTTTTCCAGGGATTGGCCTCTGTAGATGAAATCTCACCCTGCCCATTCCTGCTTATGAAGAACATTGTTGCTGTGCTTCCCCCAAACAGACTGGTTTGCTCCTCTGGCAATCCACGGAAATTTCCGTATTCTTTGTCGACGCCGTAATGGGGCTTTCCTTCTTCAGTGCCCAGCTTTCAATGCCACAGCTTGGGTGAGGCACACCTTATCTTCAAAGAGACTAACGTTAACGCTCTTTCACGCTGTGAAGAAGCCTGTGTGGTAGACTTGCCCATTGCCAGGTGGTGTGTGAGGTCTTGACTACTCCTTCAGTGAGCATTGATTAGAGATCCAACTAAAGTGAAATCATCGACAAATTCTGTTCTCCATTCTGCACATTGTCAGTGGTCCAGTTGTGAGGATTGGGTTTTCTTTACATTGAATTATAATCTCACCTGGAGGCTGTTTTCTTTGATCTTCCTCAATAAGGACTTCAAGTGCCCCTTGAAGCAAGCAAGAACGTGCCACGTTCCTGTTGCAGGTTGTTAGTGCGCCATCTTCTGGTCCTGGTGCCACCGTCTTCTTAGTTCACCTTCTCAGGTCACACTCATGGTGACAGGACACAACTCTGATGCACACCTTTCCTGATTTTAAACCATGCAGTGCCCCCTTGCTCTGTTCCAGGGACTGCCTCTTGGTTTACGTACAGGTTCTGCATGAGCCCAGCAAAGTGTTCTGGAATTCCCATTCTGAATGTAATCCATAGTTTCTTATGATCCACAGACCCAAAAGCCTTTGCATAGCTCATACAACACAAGTAAATATTTCTCTGGTATCTTCTGCTTTTAGCCAAGATCCATCAGATCACAGTGATGATCTCCCTCATTCCATATTCTCTTCAGAATTTGACTTGAGTTTCTGGCAGCTTCCTGTTGATATACTGCTGAAACCATTTTAAATTATCCTCAGCAAAATTTTACTTGCATATGCTTACTGTTATTGCTCAATAACTCTTCTGCCCGTAGAACCCTTCAACATTGCAACTCGGGCTTCCTGGTTTTTTTGGGTTCTTTCCGTGTGAGGTGTGCCGAGAAGCATGCTCTCCTCTGGGTTTTCTAAAGCCAGTCTGCACAGTGCACTAAGCACTTTGTCCTCTCAAGCTGCCTTCGACCTTTTCTATTTAGTTCCTTGAATCGTTTCCTCCTTTTGTTTTAGCAACCCTACCTTCAAGAGCAGGCTTCAAAATCTCTTCTGGCATTCCTTTCGGTTTCTCTCATGACCTTTTGCTTTCTTCAAGTACAGTGTTTTTGATGTCACCATGTTTTCTGTCACTCGTGTACAGAGCTTCAAATTTGTTCTTTAGGTGTTTTCTTCAGATGGGATAGACTCAAGGTTGTGTTTCGGCTCCCATGGGCTTCTTTTCATTTTCTTCAGCTTCAACCTGAACTTGCATATGAGCAGTTGCTAGGCTGTTCCACAGTTGGCCCCTGTGGTCTGGTTTATGTGGTCCCCTTGTGATATTGAGCTTCCCCATCTACTCTTCCCACAGATGTAGTCAATTTGATTCTTGTGTATTCCCACTAACGAGGTCCTCCTATATAGTTGCCATTTGTTACTGAGCAAAACCATTTGCGGAGAAGTTGTTGGCTTGCAAACGTCTATCATGCAACCTCCAGCCATAGTTTTCAACTACTGATCCTTCCCCTTTGTTTCCAAACATCAGTAGTTATCAGAGTGTTTTGATTGCATGTTTGACCAATTGCAGCCTAAAGATGTTGGTAGAATTAGAATTCTTCAGTTTCTTCGTCATTGACTTTAGTGATTGGCATAGAAATGTGAAGAGCTGGTCTTTTTAATAGGCATATGGGTATTGCCCTACGTAGATAGCATTTTATGTACAGATCCTGAAATGTTCCTTCTGATTGTGAAGCACTGCTGTTTGTCTTCGATGTGTAATTCCCAGGATGATGATGATGATGTTAGGTGCTGTCGAATCAGTCCTGGCTCAGCCACCCTGTTTATAACGGACCAAGGCACCGCCCGGTCTCACACCACCCTCACAGTTCTTACAGTTGAGCCCATGCCTGCAGCCACGGTACCACGGTCCTTGTTGAGGCCCTCTTCTCTTTCGTTGCCCTCTGTCTTTACCAGGCATGATGCCCTTCTCCAGAGCCTGGTCTGTCCTGACGACATGCCCAAGTATGTGAGACGAAGTCTCGCCAGTCACGCTTCTCAGGCGCGTTCCGGCTGTAGTTCTTCCAAGACAGATTAGTTGGTTCTTTTGACCGCTCATGGTACTTTCAATATTCTTCACCAATATTCTTCTCCACAGTTTAAATGCATCAATGTTTATTTGGTCTTCTTTATTCAGTGTCCAACTCTCGCATACATATGAGGTGATTGAAAATACCATAGCTTGGATTTCCAGCATAGTAAACCAACCATGTTATTGTCCAATTCAAAATCCCCGATACCAGTCCATTTCAGATCGCTAGTGTCTGGGCTTCAGTCTTTGTGTTCCATTTCATTTTCGATGACTTCCAGTTTTCTTAGATTCATACCTCATGCATGCTATGTCCTGATTATTAATGGATGTTTGCAGTCCTTATTTTGAGTCACCACCTATCAGCAAATGAACATCCCGAAAGCTTTGCTTCATTCACATGAAGGTCGTCTGTACTCCGAGGAGACCGCTCTTCTCCAGTAGTGCTTTGAGTGCCTTTCGACGGGAAAAGCTGCTCTTCTGGCCCTGCTGCCATTCTGAAAGCTTTCTGTGCTGATCTCTCAGAAGCGGATAGCCTGGGCCTTTCCCTAATCTGCTCTTAATGTGGAAGTCCTGCCCAAACGTGTGTACCCGGGTGCCCTGGATGGGGTGTGCCATACCAGTGCTACAGCTTCTAGCATCCCTGCAACACACAGGCCACTGCACTTCAACAAATGGACAGAGGAGCAGCTCTTAGTGTGAGAGGCCTGATTTCCTGGTTCACTGATACTGCCTGGGGTTATCATAGTGCCTGGCAAAACGGAAAGGCTCAGTAAACATTTTCTGTTTGGATTGGATTGAACACAAACCATACAAGCAATAAGGCTGCTTAGCCTTTCCTAATGCCCTTTGATCCTGTTACAGAAACGTGACAGATTAAAAAAATATTTTAATGTTGCTGCGATTTTCAGAAGTGGGGGATAGCGTAATCAATATGCCAGGAATTGTACTGGCATATTTATCACGATGAAAACTACTGAGGTCAGTACTGCGATTATTCCCATTTTACAGATGAGAAAACCGAGACCCTCTGGATGAATTCTGTGTTTCATTTTGTTTTCCATGTCTTCGTTTCAGGATGTCAAGCGTACCACCCAAACATACATCCCAGAGCCAGATATCGAAAGGTGTCGATTTTGAATCAGACGAGGTAATGCAGTAATATTGTTAAATGTTAAGTAATTTTTCACTCTTTATAAGACGTAAATAGGAACTGCTCATTCTATCACTGATGGCATTCCTTTGAACTGTATCTAAAGTGGGTAAGTAACATCTGCGGAGTGCCCATCTGTGTAATTCCCGCCTACATAAAAGGTCTGTAGATTTTCTACATGAGTTGCACTCAGCTCTCACGAATTTGCCTGGTTAAGAAGAAAGGCAGAGTAGTTTTTGCCAGCTTCCTGTTATTCTTTGGAGAAATGACAAATCATCCTAAAAACTTTTCGTTTTTTTGAAGAGACTATTTACCAGGTCCCTGCTCTGTGCTCTGTGTGTGCATTGTAGACGGTGGCAGGCTTTATGTCCTGGAGGACTTCCAGCATAAATTGAGATGCTACCTGGCATCTATGGAAGGCGCTTAAACTCAAGGTGGCACCTGGACAGCAGCCTTTATTAAGATGCATGAGGAGGAGTGGGATGAGGCATTTGCCTCTCGCTGTAATTCATTAACCGCATGGTCAGGTGACACAGCCTTTGTCTGTCTTCCGGGCCTCCCTCGTGACAGGCGAGCCCGGGTGTTTATTGCACTGCGAGCGATGCTCCTCTGCACCCGTTAACTACAAAGAGGAGCTATTGGCACATTCTCTCTATCAATTTGGACTGATCACTGGTTTATTAATAATTTCTACTTTTGATAGCACAGAATGAACCCATAATTAAAAGTAGATTTCTATTTCTTAAGGCATGTATTCTCTCGAGAGGTAATTTAGCTAAGCATTTCAGTGTGTGCATACCAACAACGATGCCTAACACCCAGTTATGGTTACCTTTTGTTAATGTCTCAGACAT
>NW_022111321.1:3909100-3915221 GCF_000313985.2 Echinops telfairi | reverse complement strand
ACTCACCCCCGTGCAGGGCAGTCCTGCGGTTGTGGTCGCCGTGTGTCCACCGTGGTGGGTTATGCAGCATAGTTATACTGTCCTTCTTCCCTGCCCTGAGCTTGTGTGTCAATGCTCCCCAAGCATTTACTGGGACCCACTTGCTTCAGTGCTGAAACGGCTGTGAGGGGGAAAGAGCAGAAAGGGTAACACACTGACAGGCGACCCGCATTTACAAAGGGAATAAACATGGATGTGGGTCTCCAGTCCCAGCAGAAAGAGAAAACGACTGTTAAGTGTTGTTTTACCCCTAAGCATGTGGCTCTTGTCCTAAGGAACTGTGGATTGATCACTAACAGAACCTTCGATGTCATTTCAGGATGACGACGACGATCCTTTTATGAACATTGGTTCTCTAAGAAGAAACAGAAGATAATGCTTTCAGTGGCACTCAAATGTTTAAGATTCCAGAAAGAACTGATACGTTACAAGCTGAGTTTATAGTGGAAGAATTTTCTTAGTAATTTTTTTTTGGTCCTAAGTGTGTCTGTTAACTGAAGAATTCAAAAGAAGCTTGTTAGACAGAAAAACATGTATAATAATTTACTGTATTTTGTAATAGTATTTCTTGAACACCACGATGTGACCATCACTCGTTTGCATCAAGGACATATGTAATTGCATGGGTTCTCCTTATTTTTAATCTGGTTGTTAGTGTAAACCCAGATGCTCTGTAAAATTTAGAATGTTATTTTTCGGACATACATGTACGAGTGTCCATCTTACTTAGAGAGAGCTTTGCTTCAGACCCAGCCTGGAGTGAGGAAAAAGTAAATCCACCACCATACCGCTCTGCTCTGTGATAATAGACTATGCAAGTGCTTTAATGTGGCCACATTTAACCAAAGTTGAGGAAAACAGCTAATAAACGTCAACCTCTCTTGAGGTTCTGAATTTCCTACAGGCAAAGCAATATATATGAAGTTGTGCCTACCTTCACTGTGTTGCTAAAGACGTTTTGTTTCCTAGTGCTTGTTACCGTCTTGGCCACTGAGAATTTGGATGAGTAGATAGTGCATGTTATACTTTAAAAATCAGATAAAGTTTGTGCTAAAAACAGAAGTCTGTCAGAAGTACACTTAATGATTGAATCGATTGTAGCAGAGATCCTAGAAGAAGTTTCCATGGAGTGTTAGTGATTTTCTCTGTTACTCTGTCTTTTGTGCTTCTTCCTTCCTCTTTACATTTCTAGGAAGAAAAGAGCTTAAAATTTTTAATATGTCTTTGACAATCTTGACATTTTTTGAAATAGGGTGGTTTATTGAACTGTATTAGCCTTATGACTTGAAAATATTGAAATATAACTTCCTTGAAACATTGGTGCCAAGATTTCTCATTAATAGTATGGTATTTTATCTTAACATTGGTTCTTATAAAGCATTTCTGAATGGGCAATGTTAGAAATCTTAGTGTAGTAGCTTATATTTCCGTTTTCTTATTTGTTTAAACAAGAACATAAAAAATTTTCCTCTTTAAACTTAAATTCAGCTGCAAAAGGCCCCTGAGAATTTGACTGGTTTTGTTTAATTTAACATGCTCACTGCCCTTAAGTGAGTCTGGCTCAGCAACCCTCTAGGACAGAGTCAAGCCGCCTCTGTGGGTGTCTGAGACTGTCGATCTCCACAGGAGTAGAAACCCACATCTCTCTCCTGCTTAATCCTGGGCGGTAGCTGTACTTGGAGTCTCCTTAAGGACGGGTTAAGGAGCCCTGGTGCCCCGGTGGTTATGTGCTGGACTTCGGTCCACTAGGTCCACAGCATTAAACCTGCAGGAGAAAGACGGGACTTTCTGCTTCTCTAAAGATTTGCAGTCTTGGAAACTGCCCGCAGAGGCAGACAGTTCTCCTCTGTCCTAGCAGGTCTAAATAAGCAGTTGTGGTCTCAGAGAGTCACAGGGCATTTCTGCCCTCTGCTGTGGGGTCGCTGTGAGTCTGCGTGGGCTCAGCAGTGAGTTTGGGTTGTGTTGGGGCCTGTGGGGGGCTTCAGGTAAGCCTTGAACTGTTCACCATAAAGTTGACAGCTCAAACCCACTGCTGCTCTGAGGGAGAAAGGTGCAGCTGTCTGCTCCTGTCAAGATGTACAGCCTTGGAATCTGTAGGTCGCTGTGAGTTGGAATGTGGTTTGGAAAGGAAGCCTGCACTGACCTGTGGACTCCGCAGTGCTCGTGGATATGGGGATAGTCACACCTGAAGTGCGTCAGATTATAAAAGAAGATGTGGACAGTGGCCATCACTAGCTTACTTAGCAACTTAGATGGCCTAAATCACAACGTGCACTTCAGCATGCTCATGTGTGTGTCCTGTCTCTTCGTGCCTGACTGCGAGTTGGCCTTCAACTCAGGGCCCTGAGTGCTAGTGAGCATAAGCATGCTTTGAGCCAGCGCCTGTGGCATACACTCTCTGAAAGGCATTGTCCTGAGCAGTATTTTCAGGCAGATCTGCCCACATCCTCACTAGAATTTGAATTTAATGTCCACAAGAGTTGAACCAAGAAGAGCTTCATTCAGGGTTGACAGTTGCCGTCCGTGGTGAAATGAAAGTGAGTAGAGGCAGTCCCCGGATGTGGCATCCTGGCCCTGGACGGAACTACAGGCAGGGGGAGCTCATGGCTCTTCCAAACGGCCAGGTCTGGCGGGGTGAGGGAAGAAGATGGTCCTTAAGGACCCCGACAGGTTCTTCCTGGGGGGAACGGACATTTCTCAAGCATATGAAAGAACTACCAAATGTGATGCAGTTAGCTGCTACGGAGCCTCGTTCTGTGGCAGTTCCAGAGGGTGACAAGCTCTTCAAGGAATTCGTTTTGTGAGTAGTAGTGATGCAGCGGTCAAAGGACTGACCGTTACCCTAAAGGTTGGTGCTTCAGACTCTCCAGCCGTCCGGTAACCTGCCATAAAGAGAAACCGCTCTGGAAGCTCCCAGGCAGTTCTGACTTGCCCTGGAGTCACTGGTCATCAAAACCCGCTCGGGAACACGTGCCATCTCTATGCCCACCAGTTATGTATTGGGCAGCTAACCACAAGGTCAGCAGTTTGAAACCATCATCTGCTTTAAGGGAGACAGGTGGGCTTTCTGCTCTGTGTAAAGAGTCTCAGAAACACAGGACAGGTCTACCCTGTCTGATAGGGTCACTACGAGTCAGGATTAGCTTCGTGCTTTTTGTTTTTATTTTACCTGTCTAGTTTCTAATGTCTGTTGCAGTGGCTACGCAGAACTCCGACAAAATTTGGGATTGAAGGGTAAGGTAAGGTATGTTTTAATGCCGGTGAGAAATGCTCAGGGTTGTTTATCAGGACATGTGACAAAGTTCTGTCAAGCCTGCTAATAAATGCCCAAAGGGCAAACCACTTTGCTCTCAGGCTCAAGAGAAGATATTCAGCTTAAACTCTGTGGTTCCGTAAACTCAGCTCCCAGAATTCAGTGCCCAGAGGCACCTCACTCCAGTAAACCTCAGCTCAAAGGCACTCCGCTCTACTTGCATGGGTCAGAAAGTCTAACTTCCCGAATTAAGTGCCCAGACCAGAGACTCTGCAAGCCAGCTTCCTGCACAAAAGCACTAAGCTTTACTTACTCAGTGGGCTGGGAAGTCCTTCACTCAGTTCCATGCTCTTAGCTCTTGGCTGCTGCCCTTGTGATCTAGCTATGCCCTGGATCCACAAGTCCATGCACAGAGATCTCGGGACCAGAGGACACGCTCCACTGCTGGCTCTTGCTGGTAAAGCAATCCCTCTTCCTGCTGCTCAGCGCGCTCATGTTATTTACAGCACCCCGGAGAATCTATTTGTACTTACTCAGGTGGATCCTATCAGTATCTTCCCCAGCTTACCAGCCCCATGCAGGGAAAGATTGGTGGGAGTTAGACCAGCTGGAGGAGCCACATTAAATAATTCACTGCCTGTGCAGAACCCGCCTTCTGATTAATTATATCGTTGAATATACTGCATATCTTTGATATTTTGAACTGATCCAGCATTTATTCATTTACAGTTTTCAGATGTGTCGCGTAGGACTTTCAGATGACTCCAGAGCAGTTCATCTTGGAGGCCGTGAAAGAGCAACGATAAGGGTCTGAGAAAAACCTCTGCGCGGAATTCTGTTGCCACAGAGTAGTTTGGGTTTTTTAATAATTTTATCGGCATATACTTCACATCATAAAATTCAGTCACTCAATCATATTAATATTTGTGTAATCACACAGTCAATTTCAGCACATTTTCTCATACTCGTTGTTAGCTCCCCATCTCCACATCCTCCCCTGCCTTGCCCCTGTCCAGATACTTACTGTCTATAGATCTATCTAGCCTGGATCTAAAATATAGAAAATCATGAAAACCAGCAGCAATGACTAAACAAAACAAAATCCTCAAAAAGAAGAGATATATTAAAAGCTGAAACAACTTTAAGATGGGTCAAAAAAGAGATCAAATGGTAGAATATTACGTTTTAACCTAACTACATCTGCATGAATCCACTTCGCAATGCTCATAAGATAGTAAGATTATTTATATATTCAGTCATTTAAAAGTTCTCTCTGTGTAAGTCAAAATTCATGTATTGCAGTGAAGCCAACCTATCCTTGTATAATTTCCTTTTTTCAAGTGTTTTTAAAATTCTATACCATTGGCTAAATTAATGACACTATTACCTTATTCCCCCAGGGGGATGATTTGTAATGTTCTGTATCATAAAATGATAATGTCTCTAAAATGAACGTGTAAACCATAGATAATATGGATGGATTTGGGGTTCGCATTTAATTTTAGTGCCAATTTGAGAACAATTCGTTCTTAGGACATGGCCCTTCTTGATGCTCGCCCTCATGAAGAGATCACCGAAGATATGAGCTATAGCAAAAGATGAAGAAACCAGATGGTGCCTGACTATCAGAAAGAGTAGTATGAGAAAATGTTCTGATATTGACTGTAGTGATTACACAAATATTAATATGATTGAATGATTAAATTTTAAATTAAAGGCTTGTCTTAAAACAAGCAGCCATCTAAATGAGGCATCAGCTAAATCCACATGGAGGAAGCACACCTGCCTGTGTGATTAAAGGATTGTAAATAAAGCCCAAATCCAAAGAAGGGAATGGTATCAGAGCTTAAGTTGTGAACACCTGGTTTGGAGAAGCTGGTGGCTGACAGTGGAAACCCAAAATCCATTTGCAGAGTCTCCGCATAGGTTGCGTCACTAAAGAAAGGTTTGTGTGTGTGTGTTTTATTGGGGGTGGGTGTATATTATTTGGTATTTTAAAAACACAATAGCCCATTACCAATTTTATTTAAACTCTGGAAGGAATACCCTCTAACTGTGAAGCAAGAAACCCTAATACCCAAACCAGACAGACGCCTAACTGCAAACTATATTCTCTTATGAATAGAGATGCAAAACTCTTAAAAGAAATACTAGCAAACAATCCAACAGTATATTGACCAAGTGTGCTTATATTCCACAAAGACGGCTAAGGTTCAACATTTTGAAAATCAGTTATACACAAAAGTAAATTCAAGGTGGATTAAGGACCTAAATGTACAAACTACATAGAATGCTTAGAAGAGTGGTAAGAGATGTAAGAGCCCCCAATAAAAGTTTTTTTTTTTTAATGCTTAGACAAGCAAAGGGGTAACGCTCTAAGGCAGTGGTTCTCAACCTTCCTAGTGCTGTGACCCTTTAATACAGTTCCTCATGTGGTAACCCCCAACCAGAAAATTATTTTTGTTGCTACTTCATAACTAATCTGGCTACTGTTATGAATCGTAATGTAAATATCTGATATGCAGGATGTATTTTCATTGTTACAAATTAAACACAATTAAAGCATAGTGATTAATCAAAACAATATGTAATTATATACTGTGAAATATCTATTTCTAATTACTAATAAATGAAATTTGCCCTGAAGCATGTTATAGCATGGGTAACAGTCTTCATGCCGGGTACTCATATGTGGGCGTATGAGTCCACCTGCACGTGGGTGGACCCGCCTGGAGACGCATAGAGGAGCGGTGTCTCGGTTCCTAAGACCATCGGGAATAGGTGTTTTCCAATGGTCTTCGGTGACCCCTGTGAAAGGGTCGTTCAACC
>NW_022111321.1:3906874-3908642 GCF_000313985.2 Echinops telfairi | reverse complement strand
TAAGCCACCAGCTCGGCCATTTTGAACGTTTGCAAGAACTATTTGATCAAGATAGTGGCTGGCGATGAGAAACAAAGGTATCTCTGATACCTTGCACTCAATGACCTGAAGAGTGGCCAACCCCCAGATCTGGATACCCAGCTCCTGCTCCCCTAAGGTGAGCTCCACTTCACA
The DNA here is from genome assembly GCF_000313985.2 of Echinops telfairi. Lineage (NCBI taxonomy): Eukaryota > Metazoa > Chordata > Mammalia > Afrosoricida > Tenrecidae > Echinops > Echinops telfairi. Next base: position 3,908,468 of record NW_022111321.1, on the reverse strand, counting down.
GGAGTAGAACCAGTGGTCAGTGGCTGGCCACCCTGTGTGGACAAGAACTTCCATAATCACACCCCCACCCCCGCCCTTAGCTGGTCTCCCGGACCCAAAAGAGTGTCTGATAGGACCAAGTACCTCATGTCAACTTGAGGTGTAGGGGTGGAGTCTATTCTGTCAATCAGATCATAGCCAATGAGGCCTCTGTGTGGGCATGGCCTTCTCCAGATGATTCTGGAGACGTTCTTATTGACAAGCCACATGGAGCTACACTGATGGAGCCCTAGTCCTGGAGCTGGAGGAGACATGGAGATGAGCTGCTTCTACTGCCACTGGATCCACAAGACTTTCCACCCACTGCATTCGGCATCTTTGCATGTGTTGCATGAGTTTGGAGAGGAATTTATAGACTGGTATCAGATATATGGACTAGTATTCGACTTATGGACTTGATCTGGACCAGGATGTTTTCTTAATATACAATTACTCTTTGATATAAAACTCACGCACACGAGTGTCCCTGAATTTGTTTCTCTAGTCTACTGGACTAACAGCCACCTGAGCCTACACGAACTACATCTGGAGCAGGTCCTTAACCTCAAACAGTAGCTAGGCCTGTACAAACTCTTCTCTAAGACTTGGCTTCCCACCCTGCTCCCCCTCTCCCCATGAGCTCCTTGGCTGATGGAGGGTGCTGACCCATAACCCAGCCCAGCTCCTTGCCCCCCGGTTGTCTGATTCTGCCTGTGGCCCACCTTTCTCCTTTTCTTTCCCTTCCCTTGATATTTTCTTTCTTTCTCTGCTTTTCGGTGTTTTTTTCTGTTCCTCTCTTCCTCTCCCTTTCTTTCTCTTTACTTTTGGTTTTTCCTTTATTATTCTCTTTTTGTGGATTATCTTTTCTCCCTGTATTGTTTTAATTGTACTTTTTAGTTACTAAATTCCTTTTCTTCCTGTTGTTTGCCAGCTCTTCTCTTTAATTTTTTCCTTCTTGTTTTTTGCTTTCTCCCTGCCCCTTGCCTGTTTTTCTTTTCCTAGCCGAGGGAGACGGAAACTGTGCCTACACAACCCAGCCACCCCTTTACCTCCTGCAGCCCCATCTACTGGGTGAGGGCCACAGCCCACTGCTGTGCCCCCTGATCATCAATTGACAGGAGCCAGCACTGACAAACCTACCCTCAACAGCAGCAAACAGAATTGTACACCCAACAGGCAACTTTAGTTCAGGCAAAGAAACCAGTCAGAGTAGCTCAAACAAGTGCCAAAATACAAGACCTCTCTAGAATAAATGAACTACCTGATAGGAATTCAAAGGAGTGGCCTTTAGATGAATAACTTCAGTGGATTAAGAAAACTGCATCTAAAGCTAGGGCAAAACAGAACACGAACTAGAAGAATCCAGGAAACGCCACGTGGGCAAAGTGACAAATGAAAAATAAGAAATAGAAATCCAGAAGATCAATGCTAAGATTTCAGAGTTAGACGATGCATTGAAAGAACAAACCAGGAAAATTTAATAATGAGCTTGAAGACGTAGCACCAATCTGCTAGAAGAACGATCAGAACAAAGAAGAAAACATTTTGAAGAAAGCCTAAGACTGGTGTGGGACAC
>NW_022111321.1:3904325-3906295 GCF_000313985.2 Echinops telfairi | reverse complement strand
ATATATATATATATTCCAAAAAGTTTGTGGAAAAACAGAACTCAAAGATAATGAAAATCAATGTTAAACTATTTAATATTACATGTATGGGGTAAACTGTCTAGTTTAACAAATAGACTATTACCTACAAAAGCCAGAACTTGTGTAAGGCAAAACCTGTTGAAGAAAGAAACCTTAAGTATATTCCACTAAAACAGATGATTGAAAAGTGGTAAGACTGCATTGTGTCAAAGACAGAAAACTTTGGAGACCCCCAAAAAGCAAGGCAGTCCCTTCTGGCTTTCAATGTCTAAAACGGACGTTTGTGACATCATTGTACAGGTCAAGACATAAAACATTACCATCATTGTTGAGCCTAGTTCCTAGTGATCCTATACGACAGGGCAGAACTGCCCCATTGGGTTTTCTGCATGGTAAGCTGTATGGGAGTAGATCTCCACATCTCTCCTCCTGTGCAATGGATTGGGGTTCGAACCACTAACCTTTCTGTTTTGAGCTGAGCACACAGCCAAAGTGCTAGGAAGTGTAGCTAGTGTCTTTACCTTCTCCTGTAGACACCCAATCCTGACTTCGGTAATTTACATGCCTTTACTCTTACCATAAGGTGGTTAGATCCAGTTAGGATGATGCAGTTGCAAATCTGAAATTAAAAGTTAGTGTTGTTTTGTAATACATTTTAAACCCGGGCAATAATATCTAAACCTATGCAGTAATACCAAAATTAGCCTTCTCATCTTATATGCAAATTGCTTTACATATTTCACCCGGCTCAGCATGTTACTATGGAAATTGTCAGTTGGATAAATTTCACTTATAAAAGTTCAATAAGAAAATGTTAAATGATGTAATAAACACAGAAAAATCTTTTCTAAGGAAAATTAAGTAAAACGAGTCTTCCAATGCAATCTTTCCCTTTGGAAAAGTACTATGTATTTAAAAATAAATGCCCCCCAAAGGAATCTTGCCTAGCCTTGTTTTGTACCCATTCTCATCCATTCAATCCCATCTAATTTTGTGGCTTCTTAAAAGTTAACTGCCGTGAAAATTCATGGGGTCACTAGCAGTCAGAATCGACCTGACAGCAGTGGTTTAGCAATTAAGGTTATGAAAGTTTCATATAAGATTTGGTTTTTTGAGTCCAAAGAGCGTTTATATGAAAAAAAATGCTCATATTTCATCATTTGATTTTCTAGCATCCTTTTAGGGCTTTTGGGTTTAATGTTTGTTGGAAAGATGAGAAAATACTAAAATTTTAGTTTGATTTCTGTTAAGTCCGTTCACATAGCTTGTCTCCCCACACATACACATATGTATGTATGTACTAGACTTTGATAGTTAGATCTGATTTTCAGCTGTTTTAAAATTATAAAAGAAATGCATATTTATAATTAGAAGTTCAAGCATTAAAATATGCATTAAAAAGTGTATATTGCCTCTAAACTACTCCCCGGACAGAGCCCGTCAACAATTTGATACATATTTTTCCAATTATTTTTGGTATGGAAACCAACAAATATTGTGGAATTAGAACACTAAATCATATAACCTACTTGGAGAGAAAGCACACTGGTTTTCAATGTGTCATTCAAATTCTATTTCTCAGATGGGGTCAAGTAAGATACTATCTAATCTGTGGTGCTGTACTGTCAAATGCCGGGAGTGATTTTCAAAGGGCTCTTGGCTGGTGATTACATTAGTGGTGGGTTCATATAAAGAGGCACAGTGGATATTGGGCTGGTTGACCTTGGCCAGACTTTGTTCTACCTCTCAGAGCTGTGATGCAATCGTGATGATTCACATACAAATAATCGAATCAAGTACATGAAGGTCCTTGATCACTGCTTCCTTATTTTGAAAAAAAATTACTGAACATTTTACTGGAGGCTCTTACAGATATTATAATAATCCATAAATCAATTACACCAGGTGAATTTGTACAGTCATCATCATTTTCAAAACATTTTCTTTCT
>NW_022111321.1:3901693-3903369 GCF_000313985.2 Echinops telfairi | reverse complement strand
ATGCATGGAAGGGGATTGAAAATACCACGGTTTGGGTGAAGCACACCTGGGCCTTCAAAGTGACAACTTCATCTTTAATATTCCTTCTTGCACCCTTTAGCGAGGTCTTTTGAAGCAGATTTCTTGCTTGCTGCTTCCATGGGTGTGGATTGTGGATCCCAATAGAATGACTTCCCTGACGACCACCATCTTTCCTCCATGTCCCAGGCTGTTGCTTATGGGTCCAGCGTCCATGTTATGCCCATAAGTTGAGGTGGAAACCACACTGCAGGTGAGAGGCATTGGTAAGTGCTTCCAGGCTTCTCCACAGTGTTAGCTGCATAAGCAAGGTTCTGAGTGAGCCTTCCTTCCATTTTGATGTCATGGTTTTCATCATGTATTCCAGCTTCTCAGGTGATTTGATCAATGTTCATATTTAATAAATATCATGAAAAGATACAACCCTGATGTACGCTTTCCAATGTTAAACCATAAAATATGAACTATCGCTTGTTCTGCCCAAATGACTGCCTCTTGATCTGTCTTCAAGGTCTCCATAAGCACAATTATGTGTCCCAGAATTCCTGTTCTTCTCAAGATTGCCTGTGCATTGTAATTATTCATGAAGTCCAATGCCATTGGTCAGTCAATAAAACACAGGTAAACATCTCTCTGTTATCTTCTGCTTTCAGCCCAAGTCCATCAGACATCAGTGCTAATATCCCTCACTTCACACCCTCTTCTGAATAGAACTTAAATTTCTGGCACTTCTCTGGCAGTGTACTGCTGCAGCTATTTTTTGTTAACATCAGCAACACTATACTTGGATGTGGCTTCTCCACTCCACCACGGGACTGGTAGAGTCCCCCAGAGGCTTCCCTGAGGAGCCCACAGGCCTACCATGACCACCAAAGGGCCGTCCCCTCAAGTACCACTTGCTGCCTTGAACAAGGGCGTCATCACTGTAGTCCCGGGCCACCAGAGAACAGTCACTGCTGTCTGTGGTGTCACTCTAAATGGCATAGGGCGTAAGAAGCCGTGTCTGTGGAGCATCGTCCACGGGAAGAAGTAGGAGGCTGCCTTGGGTGAGGAGGTTTCCTGTTGGAGAGAATCCACTGGAAGGGAAGGAGGCAAGTCCATGGGCACCTGCACTGCCAGGAGATCTGTAATCAAAAAGGTGTATTTCCAACACAACCTTTTAAAGCCGCCAGAGCATCCTCTTTGGGGGCCACCATTCTCCCGTCTTCTCTTTTCAGTGTTGTCCTGGATGTCTTTCCAAGTGGCTCCCCTCCTGATCTCAGGCTCATTGGGCTCATTGGAGCAGCGTCCTTGGAGTCCGCAGACTCAGAGGAGTGACTGAGATAGGAAAAAGCTCCAACTCTGGAATGCAAGATTTTAAGAAAAAGGAATAATGAATGGGTATGATTGAATTCATATAGCAGATAGTGATATCCAATTAATGCAATTAAAAACACCACCACAGACACAGAGGGGGGAAAGGGGACATTTAAAAATGATACTTCTAAAAAAATGATACTTCTTATTAACTGGTGACTACTATTAACAATATAGTAGTCACCAGTTACTAAGAAAAATAAAATGAAGAAGAAATAGCCTGTTGACAGGAGGAACTAGCAGCTGAAAATCTTTGTGTGTGTTTTTTTTTTTAGTCATTTTATTAGGGGCTCATGCAACTC
>NW_022111321.1:3898427-3899693 GCF_000313985.2 Echinops telfairi | reverse complement strand
GTCGTCGTCGTGTCTCATAGTGGGATCAGCCGCAAGGTAGTTCTTTATTGCTTTCATCACCAGGTCAACTCTCTTCCCAAGGGTCTCCCCAGGGCTATGACTCCGACCTGTTCTCAGTCCAAACTTCTACCTCTAGATCTTAAAAGCCCATTTTTGAAAGACCAGTACTTTCTAAATTAGTGAGGTTTCGAAGGGTTTCAGGAGGATTGGGCCATGTTTGCTTGATGAAGAAGGAGGTTGGAGGTCTGGTGTAAAACCTGCATCTGATATGACCAGTCTGACTGAAGATAGCCCTAGACTGCTTCCCGTCCACATGCCAAGACTAGAGATGGAAAGGCAGATAAGCCAGCAGACCGCGGCCGTGCTGACCCCATCGTAGAACAGCAGCCAGGACAAGGTCTGTCCCTGCAAACCAAGGCCCTGGCCTGGGCGCATGCAGGAACCATACGACGTGGATGCCAAGACACAGGAGACCTGCTAGGACTCAAAAATCATTTTATCAGGGGCTCTTACAGCTCTTATAACATTCCATACCGCAATCGTATCAAGCATATTTGTACATATGTTGCCATCAGCATTTTCTAAACATTTACTGTCTGTTTGAGCCCTGGGTCTCAGCTCCTCTTTTTTCCCTCCCTTTCATCCTTGTGAGCTCTTGATAAATGATGAATAATTATTATTTCTATTCAAAATTGTTTAAATTGCAAAAACAAGACATAAAGTTTTGCCTTTTACTCAGCTGGACTTATCTAACTTTACTTATCTAACATTTTATCACCCATTCAGTTCTCTTTCTCCCGTTGTCTGGGTGTGGATACATGCATGTTTATGTCCATATATATTTATATATGACATGCATTCACACAATGATTGCTGCTTGTTCTCAGGTCACAGAGTTACTTTTTTTCTCATTGCTTTGAATGTGGGGTGGCAGAGATGCCTTTTACACCCTTCATGCCTCCATGTCTATTGCTTAAAGAATAAGGCAAGTCTCTTACACAAAGTTAGAGTTTTCAGTGTAAAGATATTTGTCACTGATTCAATACCTGATAGTCCATAGTCCAATGTTACCAGTGACCTCCATCACATCCTCTCTTCTTTGATCTAGGATCTAGCCTAGGATTTTATTTTTATTTTTTTACTATGTAGAACTTCACCATGCTTCCCAAAGCCTAAACTATTCAAGATGTGGACTCAATATAATAAATATTCCTCTCTCCCTGTCCCTTCCATCCCTCCTCTCCCACCCATTGTAGATAACCAGTT
>NW_022111321.1:3895788-3897151 GCF_000313985.2 Echinops telfairi | reverse complement strand
GGCTGAGGCTAAGGCCTTAATGGCCACCGGCTCCCAACATACAGGGGCAGCGAAAAAGGGGAAGGTCCTCAATGCGATGGATGGACACAGTGGTTGTGACCAAACATCACAGAATGACAATTGTGAGGATGGTGCACGAAGAAGCCGTGCTGTGTACGCGGTCACTCACTATGAGTCTGAACTAACTTGACCACACCTGGCAACAACCACAACCTTTTCAGGTAAGTTTTGAATTACATAGAATGTATATGACCTACATACGTTCTAATGTATGTACAAATACACAGGAGTAACACAAATACAAGGGGTTAACAAAAGCAATCCTCTAATTTCAGTTTGGTGATATTTCTCACTATTGCCTATTGTAGTGATTTAATTAAACCTTGATCTTATTCAGAGCCTTGACTAGATATTTCCTTTGATGGTCAAAGGAACCGATTTTTGTTCTCAGAACTAAAGCTTGTTGGGTGAGATAAGAAAAATAGCCTATTTTTGCTGGAATATTTCAGTTTCCTACCTGGATTGTTATCAATCCAATTTCCTTTTCCTCCGTCCGTTTGTCACATAACTTAATCAAGAGAAGGAAATAAATATCTTCACACCCCCATCTCATCCTCCTTTTCTTCCTCCGACCTCTAAGGCATGTAACTGCTTTCCCTCCTCTCTTGAGACCCTGCTTGAGTTTAAAAAGGAAACCATCCAGGCTTTATTTCCAATCTGATTGTCACTGCCCCACCTGCCCTTTCTCTGCTCACTAACTTACTTCCTTCCAGACTGCCGGCAACAAAGACACTGAGTCCCACACCGCCATCTCCTGATATCCTTCCGGAACCCTGCCCACCCACCGGATGCACCAGATACTGTGACAGAGCAAGGGAAAGACAAAAAGGAGGGGAGAAAAGAGAAAATTGTTGATTGAGGTGCATTGGTGGCTCAGTGGAAGCCTTCTGCCTTCTAGCCAGAGACTCAGGTTCGATTCCCAGCCAATGCACCTCACGCACAGCTAGCCCTTGTCTCTCAGTGGCGGCTTGCATGTGGCTATGATGCTTGAGGTGGTCAGACTGTATGTCAACGTGATGGCACCAGTGTGGAGGTAGGGGTGGACTCCAACCTGTCAATCAGGTAGCAGCCTGGCGATGCCTCCCTGGAGATGTGGCCTTTTTAGAAAAGAGACACTGGGAATATCTCTCACCCTTGCCCCTCACCCTCCCTGCTAGCTTGGATTCGTTGTCTGCTCTCTAGGTGGCGCCACGTAGGCCCTGCCATGCTCCCACAGAGCATGGATTCACACCACTGCCCGCCCACAAGCCTGTGGTCTGTGATCTCTACCTGATGTTTCGTTGGCTTGCTGCCAGTACCTTGA
>NW_022111321.1:3883179-3885631 GCF_000313985.2 Echinops telfairi | reverse complement strand
GACAAACTGACTTTAAAGACCATACAATTAGCCTCTGCACAAGGAAGATGTTTAAAGCCTAGAATCAATGGAAGAAACCTTTTATAGAGGTTTCAAAAAAAATAAAGTAAATCATTAGGAGTGGCTACAGTGCTGTCAAAAAAGTGCTCTGTGGGAGTATAAATGGATCAGTTTTTTCTACAAGGGATCTGGCAACATTCTGAAAAGCCTTCAGACACTTATATCTCATTTACCTGGAATTCCCTTATTGCACTCAGTCCTAAGGAAAGTAAGAAATAGGCCCAAAGATTTATATAACCAATTCGATATGTGATGAAAATGTGTGGGCGTGGGGAGGAGGAAGGGAAACCACATCTTCTAGAGGTAGGTACTAACCTATTCATAGATTAAATTATATGATGTCTGGAATTTGCTTCAAAATAAAATCATTTGGACCATGGGAGAGGAAGCAGATTGAACTTGGATGATGGATGCATCTAAGTTTATTATAACACACTTCCATTTAAGAAATCTAAAAATATGAATGCAAAAGGGTACATCAAGCATTATTTATTTTAGCAAGAAAAACGTGATATGGGGCTGTCCAAGCGAAAATATTATACAGCCATTAAAATAGATGTTGTTTTGGGAGGACAAATGTGTAATATGGAACATGCTCTCAGTATAAGGCATGAAACTGATAACTTTCCACCTAATTACGTCAAGAGTGTTTTAGGCTGAGTTGTCTAGCGAAGCAGAACTATGGAAACTTATGTATGTACCTAGACAGAGGAATTTATATCAAGAAAACGGCTCACACAATAGTAGGCAGATTCCAAGTTATTGGGTCAGAGGTCAGGCTGGAGGATTATCCTGACTCGGGCAGCTGCAGGGGTTGACAAACTCAAGATAGCAGGTAGGCGGCTGGTAGCTGCAGAGGTGAGTGAATCCAAGGTAGGCAGGCCAGAAGGTAGGCCGCTAATGACTCCCAGGATAGGCAGGCACTATGACAGGTCTGACCAGAGTCTAGAGAACTGGAGGTTGATGGGCCAAGTGCAGGACTAAGGTCTAGCAAAAAGTAAGCAAACTTTTCTAGTGTGCACTTAAACGAGAAGGATGCCACTCTCCTGAGGAAACATCCTTTCAGTTAACTGCATGAGAGCTGTGGTAGAAGTAAAGGAGTTGCTTCCCACCCTAGTCGTATCTTGATTGGCTGCTCCTAGCAGATCCCATTATGGAGTTGATCACATCATGTTAGATCACAATCACTGGGGATTAGTAGACCTTCACAGTCAAATCACTGAGAATCCTGGCCTCACCAAGTTGACATAAAATCTAACTATCCTATTAACCATTAGAAATAAAAAGGAAACACACCGTTTTAATCATCTAGTATTGTGATAACAGAAAAAAACACAAGAGAAATTCAACAAACAGAAATTTATTTTCTCAGTTTCTCAAGACAAACAAAAACTCCCTGCTATTGAGTCGATTCTTTTTTTTTATGAAAGTGGAAGGTGTGTTTTTATTTATCTAGAAAGATGTTAATGTCAATGCTACCAAAAAATAGAAACAAAAAGGAGAAAACAGTTAGTAAGGACACAGCCATGGGAAAGGGAAGAAAAACTTTGGAAGTTGCTAACTCCAAAAGAGAGGGTTCACAACCTGGGATGGAAATGAAGGCTTATTCAAAATAATAATTTATAAATTATGAAGGGTTCATGAGGGAGCGGGGAGCAAGGAAGGAGGGGTAAAACGAGGAGCTGATGCCAGGGGCTTACGTGGAGAACAAATGTTTTGAGAATGATGAGGGTAATGAATGTACAAATGTGCTTAATACAATGGATGGATGGATTGTGAAAAGAGTTGTATGAGCCCCCAATGAAATGCTTTTTTTAAAAAAGAAAGAAAATGAAGTCATTTTCTAACTCCTTCTGTGGCCATTCTGTTAGCCTCTTTGCTGCGTTTGCTGCCTCGATGGCAGAGAACGTATGCCCACCGAGTCGCCATGCTGGGGAAAGCTAGATCAATTTCAAAATCACTTCTGCTGACAGAATCTCTCCCAAGGGCTGTTCTCTGTCCACTTTGTTTCCAGTTATCAACCATTCTGTCTCATCTTTGAGGAGGAACTTGCTATCAGTTTCAAGGAGTTGATCCATAGTTGGGCGTTTTGCTCAGTCAATTGCTTTCAGAGCTGCCCTCAATTCTGCTGTTGGATTTGTTGGACATCCAGTGGGTTCCCAGGTCCTCAATAAACTCCACATCCAGCTGGCGCACCTCTTCTCCCATCATTGCTGCTCTACCATCAACATCAACTGTTGGAATGGGCTCTTCCCCTCGGCCAAAGTCCTGGTCCCCATTGGTTCCTGGAACTCACGTTGGATTATCCATCAAGGTCAACGACTTCCTTAGTCCCTTTGGTCTTCAGTCCTTTGACTTGATTTCTGACTCATGGCAACCCTGTAAAACAGAG
>NW_022111321.1:3880149-3882708 GCF_000313985.2 Echinops telfairi | reverse complement strand
CACTGTACACCGATATATAGAGCCCTGGTGGTGTAGTCATTGCATGCTGGCCTGCCATCCGCATGGTCAACAGTTTGAAACCATCAGTACCTCCACGGGAGAAAGACTGGGCTTTGTACCCCTATAAACAGTTACTGTCTTGGGAACCACAGGGGGTCACCATGAGTCAGCCTGGACGGGATGGCTGGAAGTCGGTTTGGGTGTGCTGATGGAACCTCCTCCCGTGACAAACCAAACCCACTCTGAAGTAAAATCAGAACTGTGGAGTAGGAGTCAGGCTCTGCACAGACATATTTTAGGGGGATGTAATTCAATCCATAACCACACCAACATGTTAAATAGTAAGTTTATGATGATTTATATTTACCTTATGCTTTTTTATATTTGTATTTTCTGTCTGGTTTCTTGTCAAATTTTCTACAAGTAGCAGTGATGCTAAGGGGGGAAAAAGTGCCAAATACAGTTGAGAGGGGACCACAGTAAATCCTTACCTGTAGTAATTCTCTTCTTATTATCGCTGTCAGATGGACCCAGTGAGCTGATCTGACTACGGCAATTTTGGGTTCTATAAAAGGAAATCATTGGCGGAGAGGACATCAAACTGCTAGCTTGGTTCTTTATACTGGGTACCTACCTTAAGGGTCTCAGGTGACCCAGTGGCTGAGCAGCTTGGCTGTTGACCAGAAGGGTGTCAGTGGCTTAGAGGGATAAAGACGTTACAGTTTACTTCAGTAATGATTACAGCCTTCAAAACCCTGCAGGGAAGCCCTCCCCTGTCCCACAGGATGGCTGCGAGTTAGACTCTGTGTGACAGGAACAGGCTTGGGTATTTTTGGAGCTCGACCGTGGGACACAACCATCACAATGAGGAATGGAGGAAGTAGTAGCCCTGCTTTATTACTGTGAGTGTGTTGGAGTTTTTCCTACTTCTTAAAAAACATCTACTGGGGGTAGAGAGTAGGGGGCGGTAGGGGGGGTGGTGGGAGAAGGAGGAGGCGGCGAATCACTTATAAATGGCGCCAAAGCAGGACACGAAGCCTAAATTCCAGGAGGGTGAGCGAGGACTGTGCTTTCATGGGCCTCTTTATAGAGCAAAGTGTGTAAAGGTTGCGATACAGGACAAACAAGTGAAATACTTTATACATGACAGTGGTTGGAATAAACACTGGGATGAATGGGATCCAGAAAGCAGAGTGCTCAAATACGTGGCCACCAATCTTCAGAAACAGAGAGAACTTCAACAAGCCGACCAGGAGCAGTATGCAGAGGGGCAGATGGGAGGAGCTGCTCCGGGAAAGAAGAAGTCTGTCTGGTCTGCAACAGAAAAACGTGCACGTGAAAACTATCAAGAATGAACTGAAAACCCCTGGCCGTGGAGATGGCGGCAGGACCAGTGAGACAGCGCAGCCTCCTCCGAAGAAAAGGGCCGAGTAGATCCAACTGTTGAACATGAAGAAGCATTCATGAACAGAGTTGAAGTCAAAGTCAAGATTCCCGAAGAACTGAAACCATGGCTTCTTGATGACTGGGACGTAATTACTAGGCAAAACCAGCTCTTTTATCTTCTTGCCAAGAAGAATGTGGACTCCATTTAAGGGGATTAGGAAAATTATAAGAAATCTCGAGGAAACTCAGACAATAAGGAATATGCTGGTAATGAAGTCAGGGCAGGGATAAAAGAGAACTTCACGGTAATGCTGGGCACTCAACTCAGTATGCTGAAATCCTCGCAGACCACCCTGATGCGCCCATGTCCCAGGTGTATGGAGCGCCACATCTACTGAGATTGTTCGTGCCAATTGGAGCGATGCTGGCCTTTACACCTCTGGGTGAGAAGAGTCTTGCTTTGTTACTGACCTATCTTCATGATTTCCTAAAGTACCTGGCAAAGAATTCTGCCACTTTGCTTAGTGCCAGTGATTATGAAGTGGCTCCCCCAGAGTCTCAGCAGAAGGCTGTGTGAGACTACTGACACTCGCTTCTCTTTGAGTCTCTGTAAACACATTTTGTTCTTAGTCCTTCTCTTGTACAAATGATGTACTTTGAAAATGTTAGCATATAACAAAATCGATGTATGTTTTATTTTCTGTTTGATTTTAAACAGAGAAAATAAAAGAGGTTATAGCCCCCCGCCAAAAAAAAAATCTGTTTTTACATATTCATGCATCAAGTACATGGTGAACGCTTGCTCTGGGCAGGGCACCATTTAAACCCACTGCCATCTAGTCGATTCCAACTCATAAGGATGCTGTTACAGCAGCAGATGGCCTCACCTTGCTTCTACTGGTGGGCTTGAACTAGAGACCTTGAGGTTAGCAGCCCAGCGACTAAGCACCATGCTAGGTGTGATGTAAAAGATGAAAAGAGTGGGGTACCTGCCTTGAAGGAAGGGCCAGTCTGATGGAGAGACAGAGCATAGATATTTGCTGCCTCTCGTGAAGCTCAGGTGGTAGAAGTAAGTTCAGGATGAATGATGTCCCAGAGGTCACCTCTTGCTAAGATAGTTTAGTTAACAATTAAGCAAGTGAGGTAGTTAGTTTATTGTGCCTACCTGGCCGA
>NW_022111321.1:3847508-3879769 GCF_000313985.2 Echinops telfairi | reverse complement strand
CAGGGGTCTCCACACGGCTGCTCCAGCACCCAGGGCTGCATCGGGGTAGGTCCATGTGGCTTCTTCTTGGGGATGTCTTGTAGGAAGTGAGCTTTGCCAGCTGAAGCATGGAACTGGCTAAGGCAGCTGCACCCTGGTCCGACCATCACAAGGCAAGAGACCCGAGAACTAGAAAGGCGAGCCTCACCGAGCCATTTATCTCTCTGCCCTTCAGTTAACCCCACATGTGCTTATCGGTCAGGTTGGCACAATAAACTTTAACTATATCAGTAAACTGTATGCTTATGTGATTTTGGGAATAACTTCAAAGTGGTCTGATGGCCATGTTTCCAATCCCACCACCGTCTTTGAATCCATTGCTGGCAAGTGGAGTTTCCCACGGTAGTTGAAAAAGCATTATTTTTATCACAGCATAAATTTTATAAAACAGAAGTCAGTCTAAAATGAAGATGAGGAAAAACAAATGTGTTTTTCCCCACTCTTGCCACTAAAAATTAATGGTCCCAGATGGTAATTAAAAAGAAAAATAGTCTTTCTACTAAAGCATTTTTTTAAAAAAAAGAGTCTAAGATCACTGGAGCTGTTCCCTGCATCCTGTGAAAAAGGATACAAATCCTCTCTTGCTTTCTAGAAATACCTTTAGCAAAACTTTACGTGATCGATATTTTTTCTTTTTAAAAACATTTTATTGTATATGGATTGTGATAAGAGCTGTATGAGCCCCCAATAAAATGATTTTTTAAAAACCCATTTTATTGTGAGTTAGGTTGGGGTCTACATTTCACATCATCAGTTTTGGCACTCAACAATTTGGCAGATCACTCAATGGCCTGCCACTGTCCTCCTCCACCTATGCACTTGCCCCCCCTCCCCTCCTCACCGTCTTCTACACTGTCCTCCACTTCGCCTAAGTGAATGCCCGTCTACCCCGCAGCCCACTGCTTCCCTCTTCTCCCTGCCCCTCTCGGCGCCGGTAATTAACCATCTTTCCTTTTGGTATGCAAACCCTTTTCTTGATTCTGTTTTCTTAACAGTGGTCTCATACAGTACTTGCCTTTCTGTATCTGATTAACTTCCCACAGTATAATAGCCTCCAAACCCACCCATGTTAGGAGGTGGTTCACAGTTTCCTTGTTACTCTGTAACAGTGCGTAGCATTCCATTGTGTGTGTGTTCCAACGTCTGTCTATCCATTCTCCACCTGTGGGCACTGCAGGTGCTTCCGTCTTCTTCCGAGTGAGACTCGTGCTGCGATGCGCAGAGGCGCGCACCTCGCCGCGCTCGGTGCTTTGTCCTTGGTTTTTGGCGCGCACAGACCAAGTGGTGCTACTGCTGGGCCATATGGTATTTCCATTTCCGATTGTGCCAGGAAGGTCTACGCCACTTTGCCCAGGGGTGGTATCTTTCGACAGTCCCACCAGCAGTGTGTGTGGGGGGGTCCTCAGCTCTTTGCCCCACCCCACTCCAGCATGTGCTGTTGGCTGCTTTGTTGAACTTGGCTGTGAATGGTGGTCTCTCGTGGTTGTTTTGATTTGCATTTCTGGAACGGCTGGGGATCGCAGGAGTTCTTCATGTGTCTGTTGGTCTGCTGAATGTCTACTTTGGTAAACTGTCTAGTCATGTCCTCTGTCCATTTTCCAATTGGATTATTCATCTTTTTCTTGTTGAGGGGTTAACATTTTCTACAGGTGTGGTGGCTCAGTGGTTACGCATTGGATTGCTAACTGCAAGGTCAGCAGTTCAACGCTACCAGCTGCTCCGCTGGAGAAAGACAGGGCTATCTACTCCTGTGAAGAGCTTGGAAACCCACAGAGACAGTTCTACCCTGCCCTATAGGGTCACTATGAATTGCTATTGACCCAATGACAGTGAAAATGAAATGAAATACATTTTGGAGATTAGTCCCTTGTCCAGTATATAATTGCTAACAGTTTCCCGGCTCCCCCCCACCCCCGTCCCCACCCCCACCCTCACCCCTGCATTTGTGAATCTCTTTTGATACGCATGCGTTTCTTATTTTTAGATCTTTTATTTGGTATTTTTGTATATTAAGAAACAAAAACCCTATCACTTTAATCATCATATATCTCTCTGTGAAATGAAATATTAACCTGATGGCTTAAACATCAAGCTTCATTATGTTCTTTCTCTCTTTGAGGATCGGACTTGAAACAAAACAAATGAGAGAGAGAGAGAAAGAGAGAGCACGTGCCTGGTAGCAAGTGAGAGCAGAGAATTAGAGCGAATGCTTGCGAATAGGACTCAACCACCAGCAGGATTCCGGAGCAATCTCCTTGAAACCCTCATTCCAGGACTCAACATATCAAAAAAATGGCATCTTCTCCGCTGATACGCTGAGAGGCGTAATGAAGGCAACCTCTTTGTAAGTGGCTAACCAGCCACAGTACAAAGGAATATGATTGTTTTCACAGAAAGTAGATTGTATGCTATATATAAAGATAGAGGCTTATATAATTTTAAATGATAAGACTGAGAGCAGCCCCAGGGTGCTAGCAGATAAAGAGTTTTCAGAAAAATTAAAGCTTGCCTTTGATTCCAGTCCAGCATCTCTTCAGCAATACTGCCCACATCTCCTGCCTGGAGGTCTGTGCTCAGCTCTAGGAGGCGGAGCTGGGCATAAGAACAATTCTTATTGTGGTGGGAAAGACCGTTTTGTGGCAGAGCGAGATGCCAGCGCGGAAATGCAATGTCAGAGCGTGGACTGCATGTTACGACGAGAGCCCTGGAGAATGAGGTCTGCAGGATGTTGACTCTGCTCACTCTGGTGGTGCCCTCGCAAGGAAATGGGGAGTCTTCACAAGTGGGGAGGGTGTGTGTGTGTGTGTGTGTGTGAGAGAGAGAGAGAGAGAGAGAGAGAGAGAGAGAGAGAGAGATGGGTGAAGGATGATTCAAGGCGGAGAATTGGTCAGATAAAACCATGAAATCAGCGAGCATGTGAGACAAGCCCTGGACTTTAACCAGGATGAACCATTGAACAAGAGAAGAGGCAAGTACAGGAAGTAAGGGTGGAGTGGGATATCCCGAGTTTGATTTCCTGTGTGCTGACTTTAAATACTGTGGGACCTCCAGGGAGAAATCCTCAATGGAGAGCCGGGTGCATAGGAATGGAGTTTTCAGCAGAGATAGGGATTAGAGAGAAAGATTTGGGAATCACTGATGGACGGTGGTTGTGCTGTAGGGGTGTAGGTGCTGCTGTACTGTTGGAAGCCGTGCCTCTGGAATTGCACATACCAGCAGGGCCACCCATGATGGACAGGCTTCAGCAGTTTCCAGACAAAGAAAGACAGTCTGAAAAGGGGCCAAGGAAGACTTTCTGGATCACCACAGACCCTCATCCTGCTTGCCTCGTTTGGGAGGCATCAACTGCTGGAGGAGGATGTCGTGTTCAGTGAAGGAGAGGGCCAACAAAGGCAGGGGACTCTGCAGGACGAATTGGACCAAGAATTGCAAGGATGCCCTCAGACATGCTAGTCATTAGGAGTCTGACACAGGACCAGGCAACACTCTGTTTTGTTAAACACTTAGGTCACCATGCATCTAGGTGGATTTAGCAACAGCTAACAACAGCAACAAGATGGATGAGGTGGGACGCACTGCAACTTGGAAGCCAATTCCTCTCTCTGTCTGCCCCCACACTGTGTGTTTGCATCGCATTTGAGCCTCCTTCAGTTACTCTTTACATTTCAGGCCTGCATGGTGTGTTTGGAAATCAAGTATGGCGAAATCCACATTGTGTCTTTCTTTTTTTATTTAATCATTTTATTGGGGGCTCATACAACTCATAACAATCCATACATACATCGATTGTGTAAGGCACATTTGTACATTTGTTGCCCTCATCGTTCTCAAAGCATTTGCTCTCCACTTAGGCCCTTGGCATCCACTGCTCATTTTCCCCCCTCCCACCTTGTGTCTCGGAAGCCAACAACTTTGTGTCGTGTGTCCATCACTGTGCTACATGCTCCTCCTTTCCCTTCTGACGTTTTGTTTTCGGCAGAGAAATTCTGAGTGGGTGAATTTTTAACTCAGGTAGGACCTTCTCAAAAACAGTATTGGTGTCCAAGGGCCAAGTGCTTGTGGTGACTGGAATAGCATTGTGCTGGTAGGATTGTTAGGGGCCATTCAAGTCATAGTGACAACGTCATAACGGCTTATGCACTGGGCTGCTAACCACTAGGTCAGTAGTTCAAAACCACTAGCTGATCTGTGGGAGAAAGATGCAGCTTTCTACTCTTTAAAAAAAGTCATTTTATTGGGGGCTCATACAGCTCTTCTCACAATTCATACATCCATCCATTGTGTCGAGCACATTTGTACATTTATTGCCAACATCATTTTCAAAACATTTTCTTTCTACTTGAGTCCTTGGTATCAGCTCATTTCTACCCTCCACCCTCCTCCCTCCCTCATGGACCCTTGATAATTTGTAATTTTTTTTTCATGTCTTTCACCGACCACTGTCTCCCTTTACCCACTTTTCTGTTGTCCGTCCCCGTGGGACGGAGTTATATGTAGATCATTGTGATAGGTTCTCCCTATCTCCCCCCACCTTCTCTTTCCCCTCCTGGTATAGCTAGTCTCAATATTGGTCCTGAGGGGGTTATCTGTCCTGGATTCCCTGTGTTTCCAGCTCTGATCTGTTCCCGTGTACATGCTCTGGTCTAGCCAGATTTGTAAGGTAGAATTGGGATCATGATAGTGGGTGGGGTAGGTGGGGGGAGGAAGCATAAAAGAACTAGAGGAAAGTTGTATGTTTCATCGGTGCTATACTGCGCCCTGACTGGCTCATCTCTTCCTTGTGACCCTTCTGTAAGGGGATGTCCAGTTGCCTACAGATGGGCTTTGGGTCTCCACTCCACACTCCCCTCCTTCACATTGATGTGATTTTTTGTTCTGGGTCTTTGATGTCTGATACCCGACCCCTTAGACACCTTGTGATCACACAGGCTGGTGTGCTTCCATGTGGGCTTTGTCGCTTCTGAGCTATATGGCCACTTGTTTATCTTCAAGTCTTTAAGACTCCAGATGCTGTATCTTTTGATAGCTGTGCACCATCAGCTTTCTTCACCACATTTGCTTATTCACTCGTTTTGTCTTCAGCGATTGTGTCGGGAAGGTGAGCATCACAGAATGCCAGGTTATTAGAACAAAGTGTTCTTATGTTGAGGGAATACTTGAGTAGAGGCCTCATATCTGTCTGCTGCCTTAATACTTAACATATAAGTAAATGTACATAGATCTATTTCCCTCTCATTATATGTTAAATATATTTACATATGTACATGCTTGTATTTAGACCTCTATAAAATGGCCTTTGTCTCTTAGTTCTTTCCTCTATTTCCTTTTATATTCCTCTTGTCCCACTGTCATGTTCGGCCTTCATTCGGGTTTTGGTAATTCCTCTCAGCTACATTGCTTTTTATTTTTTATGTGTTGGAATTGACTCAATTTTAGTGAGTTCAGTTTGCTTGATTTATCATTCTTTTCTGTGTTTTATCAAAACACTTGTGAAGTTATTTACAATTTTTCTTTTTTGTTTCAAGTCTATTTGAAAGAGTTAAATACTGAACATTCTGCTCCTCAGTATATTTAATACATGTGACTATTATTAGAGAACAGAGATATAATTACCATTTGACACCTATTGAACATGAACAGCGTTCTTCGTTTTATTCACTATATAAAAAAAGAAGGAGCTGGTTCCTTCTATAAGAGCAGCTTGAATGTTCCCACAGCTTCACAGTAAGAGCCATCCTAGGAGGACTAATAACACCCCTAAGGAAATAATTTCTCTTAATAAATTAGCCTTAGTGTGGAGGGAATCAAGGGATGGTGTGCAACATTGAGTTGAATTTTGTCCAGCAGTTCAGGATAAATGCTGGGTTGGGAACTTTGCATGAACAAGGGGTGAGAGAAATGCCTGGACTGAAAAGGAAGAAGAGATTCTTGACTCCATGCCTAATCCTGGCATCTGTTAGATCCACCAGTCCAACTTCCAGCTGCCAGCACCTGTCATTAGCTGCCTGGGGGCTTTCTCTTCCCTGTGGATCCCACTCCAGTTGCTCGGTGGGTAGCACCGAGGCGCAGGGGAACAAAGGCACCTGGGAGCAGCCTTCAACCAGCCATTGACAGGAGTTGGCATAACAGGCCCCCAACCCCCTCTCTTGTTGGCTTTGCTAGCAAAGGACTGCATTCTCCCGTGGCTATCCCGACAGGAGTAACTTTCTGTCACCCTTAGTGGTCATTGATTTGGGGGCACACCTTTTACTGGCTGCCTTCTGGTGCAAACAGGGAACCCATTTGACTGGTAACTGAAAAGTTGGCAATTCCAGCCAACACAGAGACATCTCTGAAGAAACGCTTGGCTATCTGCGTCCCACCAAAAATCAGCCACTGAAAACTCGTTTTACTGTGACATGTATGGAGTTGCCATGATGTGTTGGTCAGGGTTGACTAGAGAAACAAATCTGGAGACACTCATATGTCTGTAGGAGAGAGTTTTATATCGAAGAGTAGCTGTATATTAAGAAAGCATCGCAGCCCAGTCCAGATCAAGTCCATAAATTTGATATTAGGCCATAAATCTGATATTAGCCCATATGTCCGATATGAGTCCATAAATTCCACAGACTCATGCAGCACATGCAATGATGCTGAAAGCAGGAAGATCACAGGCCAGGGAAGAAAAAGTCCTGTGGATCCAGTGGCAATGGAAGCATCTCAGCGCTGGTGTGGCTTTCCATGTGGCTTCTCCAGCTCCAGGTCTTTGGCTGCCATCAATGTAGCTTCATGTGACTTGTCTACAGAATGTGAAGAGAGAGTGTGTGTCCCACCTCCAGGGAGGAAGACAGGAGTTCCCAGAATCCTCAGGAGAAGGCCATGCCCACATAGAGGCCTCATTGGCTATGGCCTGATTGACAGGCTAGACTCCACCCCTTCCCACAAGTTGACAGGAGATTATATAACTGCCACACATGGTATGGGGTGGACTTCAGGGCAACTGGTTTTCCTTCCTTTTCTCCCTTCATTCCCCTAAAAGTGCTTTCTTTTACTTCTGAAACAAATCATGTACACTCAAGTCTTTGTCTGAGTCTGCTTCTAGGGAAAGCTAAAAACAAAAACACCCCACTTCCTGTTTCACATTGACACTTTCAGGTATCAGGAATGCTCTCATACCTACAAGGTGGCTATAGTGAACAATAAACCAAAGCTTGGATTTGGAATATGCCTGTCATAAGACACCAGCCAGGATAAAAAGGCTTGGAAGGACACTGCTCACCGTTGGTTTGTTCTCTGTGCTTGGATGCTGACTATCCCCATAAGCCCATGCACTCTTTTCCAGCAGTGAGCACGCCACAATAGACTCAAATTCTCTTTTCTTAACTATGATTCCAATGCCCCCTTGCCTTCCTGGAGTGGTGCCAAGCTGTGATAGTTGGGAAGTTGGGATTTGTGTCAGCTTAACTGGGCCAAATATTCTCAGTGGTTTGACAGTTGAGATCTAGGAATCCACCATGATGTGATCTAATATAATGCAATCAGCTCCGTGATGGGATCTGCTGTGAGTGATGAAGCATTTGGAAGATTAGGGTGGAGTTCAACTCTCTTACTTGAAGCCGTTACACAATTGAAAGGAGGTTTCATTGGAGATATGACCAACTGCTTACACACAAGTAGGTGCTATGGGAAAGCTTGTTTGCTTTTTGCTGGGTCTGAATCCGGCATCCAGTTCTTTAGACTTGAGCCAACAGCCTGCTATGTTGCCTGACAATTCTGGGGGTCATCAGTGGTCTGCCATCTGACCTGCCGACCTTGGACTCATCCATCTCTGCAGCCTGTGGTGCTCCTGCTTATCCTGGGCTCAGCAACCCTAAAAGCTACATGCGTCAGGAGACGCCTCCAACATAACATATGATCGACCCATGGATTTGAAACCAGAGGATGCCCGGTTCTACAATTGTGTGAGCCACTTTCCTGTGTGTGTGTGTGTGTGTGTGTGTGTGTGTGTGTGTCTATCTATCAATATATATATCTGGTTTTGCTTCTCTTGAGAACCCAGGCTAACATACCAACCATCTTGATGGAACATCAATTAAATCCAAACCCTTGAGTTACATATTTACAGATAGTTTTAAACTACAGATAGTTTATAGTTGGTTTATTTCCTGTAGCAAAAAACCTATCATTGGCTTCTCCTTCTCCGGATCAGCTATTGTCACATTCCAACTTGAGATTTGTCATCAGAATTAAGGAGTCTACTCTGCCTTTCATCACCTGGCTGGCAGTGTTGGTGGAAAGGGAATATAAGATGAAGACCTGGAAACAGTAAGAGCAGGCTTCTTGAAGCTTGCTGATAAAATAATAGAGAACGATTGGCTTAAATCCCCAGGAGGGTTGAAGTTGGTGGAGATTCTTTTGTGTTTTGGGGGTTTTCCTTCAACAAGCTGACAACATAACAATCATCCTGCTTCCTCCTCCCTCCGCCAACCCCCCACCCAGCCCAATCTCCTTAGCAATTTCTCTCCTGCTCTACAAGCCCGCAGCCCCATGTAGCAGTTCTTAGATCACATAAACAAGTCTTCAAACCCCTTATCTCCAGCTGCACCCTCTTTATTCTATTCTCCACTCAGCTACGAGCATTCTTTTAAAATGCAAACCTGATCATGCCAGCCCTTACTTTAACCCCCTTCCATGAATTCCCATTGCCTTCGGGAAAGAAAATCCCTGGCATGACCTATGAGCCTCTTCTTGGCCTGGACACCGCTGACCTCTCCAACCTTCTCTCACCACTCATCTTCTTGCATAACCAACTCTGGTTACTCTGAGTGGCACACAGTTGTTGAAGTCGAGACCATGCTCCTCACTTACTTCCAAGTCTTTGTGTGTACGCTCATTCAGGTCTGATGGAATTCCCCATCTCCTTCCTTCTGCCTCTCTCCATGGCTGTGGTAGTTACATCATGATTTTATGTCAACTTGATAAATAGAATGAAGGGGTGGACTCTAGCTTGTCAGTTAGGTCAAAGCCTGAAAATGTCTCCTTGTGGGCATGGCCTAATCATGAGGATTCTGGAAACTCCCTTTCTTCCTCCCTGGAGGTGGGACACACTCTTTCTCTGCGTTACCTTCTGTTAACAAGCCACATGGAACCACACTGATGGCAGTCAGAGTCTTGGAGATGTGTCCACCACCATTGGATCCAGAGGATTTTCCACCCACCAATCCATGATCTTCCTGCATTGGGCATCATTGCATATGCTGCGTGAGTGTGAAGAGGAATTCATGGACTAATATCAGACTTACGAGCTAATATTGAACTTATGGACTTGATCTGTACTGGGTTGGGATGTTTTATTGATACATAATTACTTCTTGATATAAAGTTCTCTCTAGTCAACCTGAACTACCACAATGGCCTAATGCTTCCTGTGATATGACCAACTTCTTACACACAACTAGGTGCTATGGGAAAGCTTGTTTGCTTTTTGCTGGGTCTGAATCCTTTGGACTGACTGAAATGCCACTATTTCAGAAGCTTCCCTGCTTCTCGCCAGTCTGGGTAGGCGCACCCTGTGTTTTTTCACTATGAACCATTTTCTAATTGCATGTTTCCTTGGGTAATAGGAGAGCTTGACCCGTGTCTCTGAAATTTGAGGGAGTGCAGAAGCTGATTCTAAGTTTTCTGAAGAAGATTCAAGGTGAGAGAAGCTGGCGAGTCCTAGTGAGAAGAGAGGACTTTGATGGAAGGGGCCTGCTCTCTCAGGGGTTCGGTGAGAAAAAGGTACAGGCTTTTCCATAGGCCAAGTGGGCTTGTGTCATTTGTTCAGGTCATCTTCCAAGGGCACTGTGTGATGGGTCAGAGACACATAGAAATGAAGCTATTGGGGCTTTACCACTGGAGAGGCTGTGAACAGTCATCAGCCAAAGACTGCAATTCTTGTACCAGAGACATGTAGTGTGAAATCTGGTCAGAAGTTTCCTAAAACCCCACCTATTTGACAACTCAAAACCAAGCCAACTGCCCTGGAGTCAATTTAGACTCATAGTGACTAATAGAGCGAAGCAGCTGGGGGAGTTGAACTGCTAATCTTGCATTTAGCAGTCCAAATCATAACCAGCTCACAACCAAGTACTAATCAAACACCCACTGTGGTAGTCACCTAACCCTATAATGCCTGAATTTTTAATTTCAGGGAAAAATTTTGTTTTGGTTTTTATTCTTTACTTTCATAGTTATCAATATATATTAATATATACATTTTAATTAAATGTTACAAAAACATCACGCTTGGTGTTATAGGGCTAATCTGGTGTCAATTTAAGGATTAAGAGTGTAGAGGTAGAGTCTAGGCTGTCAATCTGGAGATAGCCAATGAGACTTCTGTGTGGGCATGGCATTTTCCTGAGAATTTTGGGAAATCTGGTACTTCCTCCTTGGAGGTAGAAGACACCTCTCTCTCTGCTACTCCCTGGGAGACATTGCAGAAGACAAGCCACATGGACGTAACCAGACCTCAGAAGCCAGAGAAGCCACAGAGAGACCCCCTGTCAGCACTGAGATGCTTACAACACCACTGAACCCAAAGACTTTCTACCCACTGGCTTGTGATCATCCTGCATTTGGCTTCATTGCATGTGTTGCGTGAATCTGAAGAGGACTTTATAGATTGGTATCAGACATATGGGCTAATATCAGACTTATGGACTTGATCTGGACTGGGCTGGGATGTTTTCTCAATGTTAAATTGCTCTTGTATATAAACCTCTCCCTTATATACATAGGTGTGTTTATGGATTTGTTTCTCTAGTGTACCCAGACTAACACCAACCAACCAACCAACCAACCAACCAACCAACACACTCAACAGCCATCAAGACAGCCCCCACTCATGGGGACTTTATAAGACAGCCAACGGCACCCCTTCCCAAGACTGTAAGTCTTTACGGAGTGGAAGGCCCATCTTTCTCCTGCAGGCTGGTGGTTTCAAACTGCCAACCTTGTGCTCACCCGCCCAATGTGTAAACACTATGCCACAGGGCACCATATGCCACTACTGCGGCTCCACATATCGGAAGAGGAACACCTTTAACCAGACCAGGAAAGTTAAATAACTTGCCTAAGATTTTACAGCCAGGAAGTGGCAAGGCTGACATAGAATTTTGATTCCAGAGCTTGAGCCGCAGGGTCAAGGGCAAAGGTGAAAGGGGAGCGGGAGTGGGAGGGGCCGGAGGGACTGTGAGACTTCCAAGCTCTGCCTTCACAGCACCAAATGCTTCCCCGAAGCTTGCTGCATGCACCCCAAGAAGTGTGCGGACCGCCAACCCGTAATCGCCTTTAGCCTTTCATTCCGCCAGACCTGCTTCTCAACGCGTTTCCTTGGAAAACCAAACCCAAAGCCCTCCACCTTGTGCTCCTAGGGCGGTCAGAGAAATTGTTCAGCCTTTCGTACAAGGCAAGGACCGCAGCCCGCCAGCCCTCCAGCGCGTCTGGAGGGGAGGGGCAAGCCTCGGGTCTCTACGCATTTCTCAGGCGTGTGTGCTTCCGCGATGAGATGGTGTCGGGGGAGAGCTGGTTCTCTAACCAGGAGAAGTCATCAGTGCGCTGGGACAGGCGCAGGCGGACCCCGTCTGGGCCCCACGACCCCCCAGCAGCCCGGGGCGCCTCGATGCCTGGTCCCCTGGCGCCTTTGAGCCGAAACAAAGGCGCTGGAGGCGGCGACCGAGAGCACGTGCGGGTTTCCTAGACCCCGCCTTTGCAGCCCTCCGGAGTTTTCTTTCTGGGGTGGGCGCGGGGCGGGGGCGGGCGAACCCCACCCCCACCCCCCCACCCCCCGGCAGGCAGGGTGGGGGCCGAGGCTTGTCAGAGCCCGAGCGCGTCCCCGTCGCCCAGAGGCAGAGGCGCTCGCGAGCAGCCTGGTGCAGCAGACATCGAAAAGTGCCCACACCGAGCCCGAGTGAGCCCAGCGAGGGCCGGGCAGGCGGCGAGCGCGTGCCCCGCTGGGCGCTGGGCACCGGGCACCGGGAGCCGCGCTGCGCGCAGCCCCGAAGCATCCCCTCCCCAGGACGGCCCTGCCGGCCGCCCGCGGGCCCGCCCCCGATCGCGACTGCAGGGTCCCGGGGAGGAGTGCCCCCCGCAAGATGCTGGCGCTCGTCGGGCTGCTCGGCCTCCTGCACTCGGGGCAAGCCGCCGAGGAGCGCCCCGGGGACAACCAGAGCCTGGAGGCGGCGCCCGCCGCGCCCAACGCCTCGCACTTCTTCTCCTGGAACAACTACACCTTCTCGGACTGGCAGAACTTTGTGGGCAGGAGGCGGTACGGGGCCGAGTCCCAGAACCCCACGGTGAAAGCCCTGCTCATCGTGGCGTACTCCTTCATCATCGTCTTCTCCCTCTTCGGGAACGTCCTGGTCTGTCATGTCATCTTCAAGAACCAGAGAATGCACTCGGCCACCAGCCTCTTCATCGTCAACCTGGCGGTGGCCGACATCATGATCACACTGCTCAACACCCCCTTCACTTTGGTAAGACCGGGAGCTCGCGGCCCGGCTGGGCTGGCTCCCCTCTCCGTTCTCCCGGCTCTTGGCCGCTGCTTTTTGCGTGTCTCTCCCTGTCTCTATCTCTCTCTCTCTGCTGCATCTCTCTTTGGCCCTTCTCTTCGCCCTCCCCATCCACTGCTCAGTGTCAGTCTGTATGTTCTCTCTCCCCTGCCCCCAGCTCCCTCGCCTCCTCTCTCCCAGACTCTTTGCTCCCTTGCTTTTTCATCTCGCTACTCTGCTGCTTTTCTGGCTCTTTGCCATTCTCTCTCCTGGCTCTCTGCCTCCTTGTCTCTATTCCCCCAGGTCTTGTATCTCCATCTCTCTGTGACTCTGTCTCTCTCCTCATCTCTTGCTGGGTTTTATGGTTTCCTCTCTCTCACCTGCCGCCTTTGCAGCCAGGGCTTCTACAGCCAGCTGCTGGCTCCGGGTCGGTCAGCGATGAGAGTGTGCGTATCCCTAGCCAACTGTGAATGAATGTCTTTCCCGCCCTGTGTGGGCCTACTGGCAAAGGCATGTTTGCTCATTGAGCAGCACATTAAAGTCCCTCAAGTGCCCGGAGAGCTTGTTGGGCCACCCCCTGCACCCAAAGTCCAGCCCAGTGAACACCCTCCCTTGGGGAGCACAGGTGCTGATTGGTGCCACAGCTGGAACATCCAGCAACTGCTAATTGTTCACAGGACACAAGTGTATTTGCTGGACCAGTTCTTTCCCTTGCGTTCTCCGTGTGTGGGGTCTCAGTGACAGGGAAGCTGGGTGAGGGTTGTGTTGGGCACGGGTGAACGGTGAGGTGAGCTGGCGGGCAGAGCTGGGGCAGGAACGGGCAGTCACACTCAGCTGGTGGATGGTGAATGGGCTTTCTCCCTGAACCCTGAGGTTCTCAGGGACCACTGGACTTCCAGGGCTCTGACCGAGAAGTCTGAATGTCAGTTATAATAACCTCATGTTTCTGCAGCACAGCTCATCCATTTTTTCCCCAACGTCTGAGAGAATTTTACTGCCATTTGAGTTATTACCAGAGCAGGGTCTGTTCACACCTCTCTTCTGGTCACAACCGGAAATGGCAGACAAACCAAAGGAAAATGGCGAAGCCCCACAAGTCCATCCACCTGTATGAATGTCCTCCCGCACCGTGCATTTTAAAAGCATGCTCTGCTCCCCTCTCGTGTCCTCACTTCTGACATGACTATTCACCTTGTACAAACAAGAAAACTAAGGTACAGAGCAGTCCAATCGACAGTGATGGGCAGCGGCCGGACTACATGCCTTGACTCAAGTCCAGAGGTGTGTCTGTGTTGCCTGCCAACAGAGGGTGGGTGACTTTGGACTGTGTTTCATTTCCATTGCTCCAAACAGAGGCTCTCCTCATTGCTCTCCCCGCCTGCATCTGTGCATGGCTACTCAGGCACTCACTGACCAAGGACGCCGTGGCTCCAAAAGACACCCGCCCTCGCGATCTCCAAGCACAGGAGGACTGAGTCTCTGTCTCCCAAGGCCTCCTCTAGGCCTCTGGCCTGAGAGTCTGCAATTGTCGTTTGGGCGGGACCACCCAGGCCTGGGACCGGAAGATGGCAGGGCAGGGATTTTGTGTGGTTGGTTGCAGAATCAGAGTGCACCATTAGCTCTGCAGATGACACAATGGGGCACAAGGGTTGGGGAGAGAAGTCACAGACCCAAGATCACCCTGCAGCAAAGAGCTGGCAACCTCTGTGCCAGAGAAACACCTGGTGGGAGGGTGCCACCGTTCCTATGAATCAACACCCCAACAGGATGATGCAATTCATCTTGGCCTTGGAGCCTCGCCTGTGCATCTGCCCCAATCCAAGTCTCCTGTAAGGTTACAAGATGCTGGTAACTAGGGAGTATGGGGGTGGGTGTCACTGCTCAGCACTGGCTCCCCACTGAATAGGGTGCTCTACCTCCAACCTGATCGGTAACAGTATCCTTCCTCTCCGATCGTCTTTCCTCTCACTGTACACACGACAAGGGTCTGCAGTAAAGGACACAATTACTTACAGCCCCCATGGTAGAGACATACACAGAGTGTGGTGGGACCTGTAGGAAGCAGTCAGTTGTCCTGATCTGCCCGAGGTTCCTGAGAGGGTCAAAAGAAAGGTGACAACAGCCATACAATGTCAACTGGGCCTGGATGAGTACAACCTCCTCCACACCCCCCCTCCCCCCCAATCAAGATGAACACTCGGTACAGAGCAGGAAGTCAGGGAAGGAGGGCCCAGAAGAGCCCAGGCAAGGAGCCATCTCAGATCCTGGTGTGTGTAGGGACTGCAGAGTGATTCCACGTAACTGGAGCTCAGTGAAGGAACAGGGTGGCAGGAAGGATGGATGGGAAGGGACCCAGAAAGGAAGGCTGGGCCAGATGGTCAGCAACCCAGTGCTTTAGTCAAACAGCAGGCTCTGTTTTGAGAGTCATGGGGAGTCACTGAGGATTCTGAGCTGGACTTTCGGCTCAGGGAAATTCTGTCGGTCGTGCAAAAGACAAATGAAGAAGGACAAGCCTGGAGGCTGGGGACAGCTGTGAGGAGGCCAGACTAGTCCAGGGGAGATGATGGTGGACTCCATCGGGAGGGTGGCTTTGGGCTAGAAGAGAGAACAGATTAGAAAGTCCATCAGAGGAAGAACTGGTTGAGTTTGGTCATTGCTGGGGAGGGAGGGGTGAAATGTAGGAGCAGCTGCAGGTGCATTGCTCTACCATACTCCTGGACCATTACAAAGCCTTCGACGGCTCCTTGCCACCCCACAGAACAATAAGGTCCACAGGCTGCTGTCTTCGTTTCAGGAATTGCCCAGGTTTGTACCTCACAGCTCTCATCCACAAACTCTGGCCAAATCCTCACAGACTAATCCCCACAGCAGGACCTGGGATTTCTGATTCAGGGCAGATGCCCATTGTCCTGATCTCATATACAAAGCACATCTCCGATGTCTCATGTTAAAATAATGTTCAACTCTCGCTCTGTAGGACTGCTGTATGTACTCTCTGCTACATGGCTTAGGTGTCTTGTTTGATTTTTCGTAACAACCAGGTGAAAAGGCCTAGTCCCATTTTGGGTATCTGAAATACCTGCGCAGGGAAGCATCTATAAATGGCAACAAACCCCAACTCACTGCCAGGGAGTCAGTGCTGACTCATAGGACAGGGTAGAACTGCTCCCGTGGGTTTTCGAAACTGTAACTCTGTACGGGGGTGCAAACTCGGGCTTTCTCCCTCTGAGACGGTGGTGGTGTCAAACTGCTGACCTTGCGGATCACAGCCCCACGGGTAACCACTCCACCACCGGTGCCAAAGGGATGCTGTGATTGACAGCACTGCCAGGCCAGGCTGACTTCTCCATTGTTGTCTCCCTTCTCTCTCTCTTCCTGCCCCTACCCACTCTCACCTTTACCCCAGGACCCCAGGGCCCCAGGTCTGGGCCTTCTGGAGGACAAGGCTTACTTTCCGCCTTATATCTGGGTTTCTTGAGCCCTCCTGGGTGTGAACTGGGGGCTCTTGGGTCAGAGTCCATGTTCCATCTCTCTCAGGCCTGAGGCATTGCTCACCAAGGCTGCTCAATGGGCTGCAGCCTCAACCTGCTCCTGGGGGCCCACCCTGTCCTGTGACAAAGGTCTTCTCTCTCTGTTAACTTCTGCTTCCCCACCACCGACACTCACACCTCTCCAGAACCCGAGACTCCCTGCCCAGCCATGGAGTTTCCAGCTCTGCTTTAGGCAGGATTTGCTTGCTCAGGCAGCACACTACCATGCGAGCTTTCAGAGTCTTCCCCATTTGACTGGAGTCTGGATCAGCCAGGAATGAGGGGTCTTATTTCGCATTTAAACAATTGCCTTTATTTGTCTCTAACCATAGCATTCTAACCATCAGCCAGCCACTGTGTTCTGTCTGGTACAGGCTTGGACAACATCTCATCCTTTCAGTCAGCCTGCAGGCTTGCTGTGAGTCAGCTTCAACTTGATGGCAGAGAGTTGGGTTTGAATTCAGTTAGCTTCTAAGGTATACATTAAATATATATATATAGCTGTTTTGCAATTGAGGACATTGAGGCTCAGAGAGGTTATACACTTTGGCTCAAACTGCACTGCTAGAAATTGACTCCAAAGCCCAGCTGCTTCCCAAGGTCTCTGGGAGCCCAACACAAGGCCCAGCCCCACAAGCAGGATCAGGATTTGTTGAATGGAATGAAAGGGAAGAGGGAGAACTAGGCCTGTGATGCACGTTTATGGGATAGAGGGTCTTACCAGGACCAGAGTCAAGGTTTTGAGTCTCCCCTCTCGGTTCTAGCCCAGCTCTCAAGAAAGAATTCAGTGAGGGACAAGGTTCAGAACAGAGTCAGAGAAAAGGTTTGAATGGAATGAGTGAGTTTGTTGAAGAGAGTACTTCAGTGTAGAGTATGAAAGGTCATCCGAGGACATTGCAGAATGTAGAGTTAAGGCTAAGCCTTCGTTTGGCTAATGGAAGACCTGCCATTGGCTGGTTTTCCAGTGGGGTCTCCTACTATTGGCTGTTAGTAGTGTCCCTCCCCTTTCCAGGTATGTGTAACCCTTTACCGCAGACTTGCTTTATGCTGTGTCCTTGTCCACAATGTTAGCCATTGTGGGGGTAGTGAGAAGATTCTGTTTTTCCCTACCCACACCTTTCTACTTTCCCTGTCCTCTTCCACTGATATGGATACATGTCTTATCTGCCCTGTACTTCATTCCGGGAAGACAAGGGGAAAGGACGCCTCCACTTCTTTAGTATTAGGAGTCCTACCATGGTCACCACCCTGCCTGGTTCTGCCTAGCTCACAAAGGGAAGGAGAGAGAACTTGTGTGAGAGTGAAGGCCTCCCACAGGGGGTTAGGTAACAAGGTCAAGGACATGTACCAGCTGACCTCTCTGGATTCCTCTCTCCAGGTTCGATTTGTGAACAGCACGTGGGTGTTTGGGAAGGGCATGTGCCACGTCAGCCGCTTCGCCCAGTACTGCTCTCTGCACGTCTCTGCCCTGACGCTGACGGCCATTGCTGTGGACCGCCATCAGGTGAGGGTACCTGCCCAGCACTCTCCTTCTTGCTCAGACTACTTCCCAGGGGCTGTTAGGCTCTCTCATGACCAGTGTCTTAGTTGTCCCCTCCCCTTTATTTTTTTCAATGAGTGTTTTGATAGTAAACTCTTTATTGTAGGGGTTATACAAGTTCTTCCCAGTTTGTTGTTCCAGCAAAGTTTTTGGCGATGCATATTCTCGGCTAGCATTTTCTGTCTCAGAAATGGATGAGTTTGGCCTGGGAGTAGAAAAGTCAACGTGGTCAATCGTTAATCAAAATTGCCAATAATTAATGAAAATGGCCAATAATTGCCAGTGAGACATAGGCTCTTGACTGGGAGATGGATCAACAGTCCAGGCTACTGGGGAAGAGAACAAGCTTGAGGGTCCAAGTGACAGGAGTGGGGGTTCAGAGAGGGGCCCGCAGAACCCAGGTAGGCCCTGCTTGCTGCCTCACTCTGTTGGAAATACCTGGATTGGCCTGGTGAGGACCGAGGAAGACCTCTAAGTCAAGGGTGCTCGCCTTAGAAAGCAGGGCTCCATACCTCGTTCATGTTAGTACACTTGATGTGTGTTGCCCTCTCAGGCCCCCACTGAATCACAGAATGGAAGTTCAGCACAGCATCTATGTTCAGCGCAGGTCATACATCTGATGAAGGACAAAGCCATGTTAGGCTTGAGGTCTGCCTGATCCCAAGCCCAGGCTCTGAGCACTGGGCCACCTGCTCTGAGAAGATTCAGAAGAGCTTACAGGTCAATATTGTAAGGGTCACTGAGATAAACAGGTAGGATTATTCAGAGTAACACCACAAGGGACAATAGTGAGGAGCAAGCCATAATGATGGAGATTCAAAGATGCAGTTCAATTGTTTTTTTAAAACATGACTCTATAGAATAAGTTGGATCAGATTAAAAGGGAGAGTTTAAAATCATCATCGAATCCAGACTTTCTGTTGCCACTGAGGCTGGATTAACTCCTCAAACTATGGTCCTGAGATATCTTTAAACCTTAAGCCCCAAAGATAAACAAGCAGCCATCTAGCTGAGAAGCAACAAAGCCTACATGGAAGAATCACACCAGCCTGGGGATCATGAGGCTTCCATAGGATCAGATACAGGCATCTAAGACCCAAACCAAACTAAACAAAATCACATCGATGTGAAGGAGGGGGAGGGCAGAGTGGCGACCCAAAGCCCATTAGTAGTCAATCGTACATCCCTTCTCAGAAGGGCCACAAGGAAGAGATGAGCCAATCAGGTTGCCATATAGCACCAACAAAACACACAGCTTTCCTCTGGTTATTTAATGCCTCCCTCCCCCCCCCATGATCCCAATTCTACCCGACAAATCTGGCTAGACCAGAACATGTACACTGGTACAGATAAGAGCTCTCAACACAGGGCATCCAGGACAGATAACCCCCTTAGGACCAATAAGGGGAATAGTGAAACTAGGCGGGGAAGGGAACCGGGTGGGGGTGGGGAGAAAGGGGGAATTGATCACAATGAACGACGTATGGCCCCCTCCCAGGGAGATGGATGACAGAAGAGTGGGTGAAGGGAGACAACCGTCAGTGTAAGACATGAACGAAAAAATTATCAAGGGTTCATGGGGGAGGGAGAGAAAAAAAAAGAGGAGCTGATACCAAGGACTCAAGTAGAAAGAAAATGTTTTGAAAAGAATGATGGTAACATATGAACAGATGTGCTTGAACACAATGGATGGATGGATGGATGGATTGTGATAAGAATTGTAAGAGCCTTAAGCCCAAAGTATCATTTGACTCCCATGGATCCCAGACCTGAAGCCATGGAGGCTGGATGGATTCCAGAAAATTTTGCCCTGAGATAGGCTTTAAGCCTTAAATTTATATGTGTGTGTGTACACAAGTATATGTTGCCTGAAGCCATCGCTCTCTTTTTAAAACTTTCTCATAAAGCTAAATTTATTCCATTTAAAGAACTATCTTTTCATCTGCAATGTCCTTTTTGCTTTCAGTGTTAGACTTGAGGAGTACGGATTCTGGAAGTATTCACTTCCTTTTTTTTAGTTTAAAAATCATTTTATTATGGGTTCGCAGGCTTTTCACTTTCTTTTTTTTAAAATTAATTTAATTTATTTTAGTTTTTAAAGGAAAGCATATTCCGTGTTGTTGCCTGGCTGGGCAGTGGCATTGAGCTCCATGGTCTGGATTTCTGCTGCAGAACGTCTTCAGCCAGTGACCTTGGCCTTGTTCCTGTTGCAGGTTATTATGCATCCGCTGAAACCCCGCATCTCCATCACTAAAGGCATCATCTACATCGCTGTCATCTGGACCATGGCTACCTTCTTTTCTCTCCCGCATGCCATCTGCCAGAAATTGTTTACCTTCAAATACAGGTAAGGAGCCCTCCCCACTGGGCCGCTAACAGCGGGTTGGCATTTCAAATGCACCCACTGCTCTGGGGGAGAAAGATGAAGCTTTCGGCTACTGTGAGGATTGACAGCCTCAGAAATCCACAGGGGCAGTTCCACTCAGTCCTGCAGGGTTGCTAAGAGTCTGAGCCAGCTCTAAGGCAGGACAGGTGAGGGAGATACAGCTAAGCAGTAGGGAGTAGCCTGGTGGCTCTGAGCCGGATGTTAGAGCCTGGCTTCTGGTGTTCTCTGGAGTCAGGCATCCGACACCCAGGGGACCCTCACATCCATGACATGGCCCCGTCTCCGATGTGTTTGTTCCCTATGTTTCTTTGCTCTCCTGTGTCTCTCTCTGTATTTCCCCTCCTTTTTTCTCCTCAACAGCACGGCTGCTGTCACTGCCTCAGAACGCCCCTTGGAACGGCGGCCCACCAACAGAATGAAAAGACACCTTCCCTGTATGTTGGGGATACCGACTGATCCATAGAGCTCTTATGGGCTGATTTTAAAAAAAATGCAACTCAACTTTAATATAATGTGCCTATGTATTTCAGCTGGGCCATATAAAATCACAGACATTTAACTGGATCTACCAAATAGGAATTCTATATAGTGCAACATAATATGATACATAAAAAAGGTATCCACCTGTAGTTTTCTAGGTATAAAAAGTAAAATAGTTTTATTCTGTGTTTTTTCCCCCAACAGTTTTATTGGCACACAATTTACATATCCTACAGTTGAGCAGTTCGATCATTCAGTCATATCAAAGGGAGTTGTACGATCACCACACACCTATCTTAGAGCATTCCCCCCTCCCTCAGGCTGATTTTTTTGAGCTAGGTGATTACCAAACCTTGCTTCCTAGTCTTAGTCTGCACCCTCTGTTGAAACCTGTTCAGCATTGTAGCAGCACACAAGTGGAGGTCAACAGATGGGTGGTGGCAGTTGCACATGAGGTCTATTAGCTAGGACCCCAATATCCCACAGAAGGTGAGAATTTTACCACCCAGCCCAACAGCATTGGCCTCTTTCCTTTTCCAGTTTCTTGGGGAGCTTCTGTCACTAGGGGGCGTGTCCTCCTAGACTGAGATTTGAAACCTCCCAGGCCTGTTTAAAAAGAGCAGCAGTGTGCTTTATTTATTTTTTAAAATTTTAATTAAATTTCAAATTCAAATCAGGGCATAGAACTACCCATTTCAATTCACCACCACCTACCCCACCCCCTGCCGCTAAGAATATTTATGCTTTCTTAGAATGAGAAAATTTTCTCTCAAAGCACTCAGTTTTTTTCATTTTAAACCAGTGGCTCTCAACCTTCCTAATGCCGCGACCCTTTAGTACAGTTCCTCATGTTGTAGTGATCCAGCAACCATAAAATTATTTTTGTTGCTACTTCATCACTGTAATTTTGCTACTGTTATGAATCGGGAGACCCACAGGTTGAGAACCGCTGTTTTGAGCCCTCGTGTGCAATACCAGTTCATTAAAGGCAGTCTTTTCTGCTAGCCGTATGAGGGGACCTGGTTTCTGATTTCACACCTAGCAGACTGTCTCCATTACAGACCTTCAGTCCACGCCGAGCAAGTTAGCTTTTTGCACCACCCAGAAACCGACCCGTGCCAGTATCGGGATCAAAGCAAAACAAGCTTGAAGGCTGATTTCAAGAAGTCTATCATTGTGGGCGAAAGAAAAGGCTTTGTACTCCCGTAAAGACTTACAGTCTCAGAAACCCACAGGGACAGCTCTACCCTGTCCTAGAGGGTCACTGTGAGTCAGCATCGACTCAATGGCAGTGAGTTTTGGTTTTACTTTTTATCATTGTAATTAGTTTTTAAGTGCTCCTTTTCCGAAATTCTAGGGCATAGTCAAGTACACAGATTCCCCCAACATTTAAACTCCCTACCAGCATCCAAGTCTTTTTAAAATTTTTACATTTTATTGTGAACTAGGCAACGGCTTACAGATCAGCTCACCATTTTCACATTCCACATCCTGTCAAACCTCCCAGTGGCTTGCCTTGCCCATCCATCTACCCCCAATTCCTGATTGGCCTTTATCGTCCTCTCCACCCAAGTCAACACCTGTCTGCCCTCTTGCCTGCGTCACATCCCTTCCTTTCCTTCTATCCCTGGTAACCCCCACAGCCTTTCCTTTAGTGTGAAAACCGTACTTGATTTCTTGGTGATTGTTTATAACTGTGGTCTCATGTGCTATCTGTTCTTTTGAGTCCGGCCAATGTCACTCAGCCGAATGTCCTCCAGCTTCCCTCATCTCCGGATGTGATTCACTGATCCATCATCATTCGTTCATGGTGCGCCGCGCTATCCCATCGTGCGTACACACCAAGGTTTCTTTCTTTATCCATTCTTCCACCGATGGGCCTTTACATGTTTCCATCTTCCTGCGAGTGTGAGCAGCACTGCGATGGGCACGGCTGTGCGTATGTGAGTGTGCTTTTGGCTGCCAGCACAAAGAGAGCATCCTCTTACTCTCAGTGTGATGTCCACCAGGACGTGCGACCACAGCTGGGCACGGGGCCATCCCTAGGAGGCACAAAGAAGATGATCCGTAGGAGAGGGCTTCAAAAAGTTCATGGAAAATGGCATTAAAACACAGTGGAATTTTTTCTTTGAATTTTTAGAAGCCCCCGCCTACATGCAGGTCACATGTGGTGGATTCACAGTGGGCTGGACTGTCCCCTTAGTCCAGGCCCCGTGGGCGTCTGCTGTCTGATTCAAGGGGACACAGGAATGAGAGCGCAGTGCTTGAAATATGCGTGGCAGAAGGTACAACGAATGGGTTAGTTTGGGATTTACCACCCCAAATTCTCAACGCCCTTTTGGCTTTTCGCCCTCTTCCCTGCCCTCCTTTGGATTGAGAGCGAGCAGTACGGTAAGGGAATCCCAGGTGTCGTGAAGCTACAAGACTTCAAAGATGAACGATAAGATTAGAAACGCTTATGTCCTCTCAGTTCCTCCACATTTCCTGGAGTTCTGCTGTGGCTAGAACGAGGGCATGGGTGGCTCAGTGGTAGAAGTCTTGCCTTCCATGAGAAAGACCTAGGTTCAATTCCCGGTCAATGCGTCTCCCTTACAACCACCACCTGTCTAGGAGGTTTGCCTGTAGCAGTGATACTGAGTAGGTGCTTTGAGACAAAGACGGACTAAGAAAGGTCTGGCAACTTGCTTCCAAAAAATAACGCAATAGATTCGTCTAGATGGACAAGCAGGCCTGGGGGTGACCCAGGGTCTGTGTGAAGGGGACCAGCCTGACTTGGAGCTGACAACAACTGTGGACGAGAAATGATACAAGAGTGAGAGAATACAAGTGTGTTCCCTGTCTTTATGGGGCTCCCAGCCTAGTGGAGGAGCCACCGTCGTAACATAACCAGATAATTAAACTGGCGAATAAAAAGCGCTACAACAGAGGGATACACCCAGAGTAGTGGGATG
This sequence comes from Echinops telfairi, assembly GCF_000313985.2. Taxonomy (NCBI): domain Eukaryota; kingdom Metazoa; phylum Chordata; class Mammalia; order Afrosoricida; family Tenrecidae; genus Echinops; species Echinops telfairi. The sequence continues at coordinate 3,856,328 of NW_022111321.1, read as the reverse complement.
AGAGTCAGTGCTTATTGCGATGAGATCTTTCCACGCTAATATCCTTGTCTCTGTCTCCCAGTGAGGACATTGTCCGCTCTCTGTGCCTGCCAGACTTCCCTGAACCCGCTGACCTCTTCTGGAAGTACCTGGACCTGGCCACCTTCATCCTGCTCTACATCCTGCCCCTCCTCATCATTTCTGTGGCCTACGCCCGAGTGGCCAAAAAGCTGTGGCTATGCAACACAATCGGTGACGTGACCACCGAGCAGTACCTTGCTCTGCGACGCAAGAAGAAGAAGACCATCAAGATGCTGATGCTGGTGGTGGTCCTTTTTGCCCTCTGCTGGTTTCCCCTTAACTGCTACGTCCTCCTCCTGTCCAGCAAGGTCATCCGCACCAACAACGCCATCTACTTTGCCTTCCACTGGTTTGCCATGAGCAGCACCTGCTACAACCCTTTCATCTACTGCTGGCTCAACGAGAACTTCAGGGTTGAGCTGAAGGCGTTACTGAGCATGTGCCAAAGGCTGCCCAAAGCCCAGGAGGATAGGCATCCCTCACCTGTTCCTTCTTTCAGGGTGGCATGGACAGAAAAGAGCAATGGCCGGCGGGTCCCACTAGTCAATAACCTCCCTCCGTCCTCTCACCTCCAGTCTGGGAAGACAGACCTCTCGTCTGTGGAGCCCATTGTGACCGTGAGTTAGAGGAAGTGGGGGAGAGGCAGGGGAGGGTTCTAGCACCCGCTCATGTTGGAAGAGACATCAAGGACACGGCCTTCCCTGTCAAGCACAACCTCAGCGGTGCGGAAACAAGGTTATGCACAAGCAGCAGGACTCTAGAGTTTCTAGAATGCTCAGCTCAGCCTCCCAGTCCTATCTGATGTGCAAACTGAACGCAACTACCAACAAGACACATGGCTGTACATTCCCATCTAGTAAATACTGTAGGGCATCTCTCCCTGGCCCCGTGAGCAAGGGAGAGGAGGACGCCTTTGGCTCAGATGGGTGCTAAGTCCATCGTTGCTCCAAATGTCTGGGCATGTGGATCCCCTCCCACTGCCCCCTTCAAGGAACCCAAGTCATAGCCAGGTGTGGTAGGCTTTTTAGTGCACCGGCCCACACGCCCACACCTCTTGCTTTGAACAGCTTCCCGGGCCAGGGTCAGGTTAGCAAGCCAGGGTCGGCACTGAGGTTTTGTGCCTGGCTTGCCTAAGGCAACTGAGTCAGGATAAACCCCAATCCTGTGGTGGCCAAGAGGGACCAGCTTGGTAATCTTAAAGAAAGAGGAATGACTGTACTTTTCACACCAGAGGAAATGATTAGCAAAACGTTGTAAAATTCAGAAAAACCTAAAGAAGCCAAGAAAAACCACCTGAGAGCCCACCAGCTTGTCATAAAGTCTGTTCCCCTGCTTTGTATTTATCTGCATTTCTCTCTTTCTCTCTCTACTTGTGTGGAGCATGAGGGTATGTCCACACACCTGACCTTTCTTCTGAGCTATAGTTTTCTGTTTAGAGTGCAATGATAGGCAAGAATCAAGGGCACAGTGAAAGTACTTGTGAGGTGAAGAATCCCCTTGCATGGTCATCAGTGGCCCCATCTTAGCCCCCGGGAACTGATTCTCCCTAGGAGAATCGTTATCTCATCGTTCTGAGGAACACAATTCAATTGGGAGGCATCCCTGCTTCTCCTCTGCAGCCACTCAGAAATGAGAGGCAGGGAAAATTGTTCTGTAGCCACAGAAGATGCGGGAGCAGACACTTTTGTATGCAGACACTCGCCCTCCCAATCTGACTAGACGGCCGTTTCTCTGGGTTGTTTGAATCAAAAGGCTTCTTCAAGCCAGTTGGTGAAGGAAGGTTCACTGTCAACACAACCCTGGCGTCCAGGCTGCCAGGATCCACTTACAGAAATCTAGGGGAATTATGAGATTCCTTAAGGACCCAACTGACCAGAGAAATGTTATTCCAGAGACTGAGTATTTTCATCGCCTTGCAACTGTGTCACCTGGAGGGGAGATGTGGCAGGCAGAATCGACCTCAGCTTGCCAGCCCCCAACAGTCACTCCTCTTAATGCTCGTTTTAGGTTTCTGTTTATGAAGATGTTTGGAATTTTTCATGATAGTTCGGTAAAGTGTGTCAGCAGAAGCTGGCTATAGAGCTCAGTGGGAAACAGGTGTGGGAGAGAAGGGGGGTGCCCAAGGATTTGATCTCTTGGCCACCATGGAGTTGATGCTGACTCATAGCAACCCAATAAGACAGGGGAACCCCATGGCTCCTGTACCACTCGACCCATACCTGTCTTTGTTGTCTAGGAGTAGCTTCTGGATCATGCCACTGAAATGCTATGAGCCAGAAGGGGGACAGCCAGCCCATGGAAGAAGTTTGACACCACTCTTGAACTCATGGAGAAAACCTCTCTTCCTTCCTCAAAGAGGGAGAAGGGTAGAATCCTGCCCCACCCCAGAGAGGACACTCTGGCACAGGACCCACCGTGGGTCCATAGGTTCTGCATCGCTCTGTGCCCTCCCCTGTGTGTTCTGTGTACCGGCAGCGCAAGAAGTGATATGTATTTGTGAATGTGACATTTGTATAACGTGAATTTTCCCCATATGCTGTACAAAGCACTGTGTTGTAAACGGCTCTGTGTCAATAAAATGTACGTTCGGTGTGTGGACTGTGCTTCCTGGCCTGTGACGGTGGCACACAGGGTAACCTTGACAACGGGTGTTGGCATAGGTTCCACGGAGTCTGGAGATCGCCGACCCATACACACTCGCCTAAGTTGTTGATTTTTTTAAAAGACCTAAATGTCTTTAGAATGTTATGTGAAAATTACACACGGCAAAGGATGCTCGAGTTCAACAAACGGTACTGGCACAATCCCATGACACCGTCCATACGCCTCAAGTTGAGCAACGTTCTCGGTTACCGTCCAAATCACGCTGCCGCTATCAGTGCAAAGTCACTGCTCGCTCCCTCCCTCCCTCCCTCCCTTCTTCCTGTCCAACCCCTCACCTGCTGCTGCTGTCACCTTGAGCCCAGTCGTCATCCTTCAGTCTTAGAGAGAGCACAACGCTCCAGGCAGACAAGCTTACTCACAGGGTCACGCTGTCGTTTCAAACGCATGCAATTCACAGATGGCGTAAGGAAAACTGAGAGTCAGAGGTAACAAAGTCAATTTTTTAAAATCGCCTCTTTGTTTGGCTTTAACTTTGTGTGGTGACTGAGGTGAAGTTGTACAGGATATTAAAGTTTGGCCTTCAAGCATTCAGGCACATTTGGATTCAGCTCATCCACTGCATTCCCACAACGCACCCCTGCCTCTCCCGCTTCCTCCCTGTCTCCTGTTTCCATCCCACCATCTTGGCTAACCACCTGGATTTTGCCCGAACTTGACTGGTTAATTATTCTCAGGTGGAACTGAGCCCAGGTCCAGACCCGAAGGCTAAGGACCACAGTCTTGATCCCACCAGGCTCTACCCAACTCATAGGCTTGGTCTTGATTTTGAATTCTGTCCCACATTTTTCTCCCACTCTACCCAGGACCTTCTCATGTGATCTCAGGTGGGCGGTCGGTGGTGGCAACCACGCCCTCTCTTGCTCTGTTCTCAGGCTTGTGGAGCTGGAGGTTTTTGTGGTCCATTAGCCCATCCAGTTGCAATTTACACAGCTGCTCTCGAGCTTTTAAAACCCTTGTCTCCGTGTTCTCCTTCCATGAGGATGCGTCTGTGCTGCACGTTTTAACCGGGGACCCATCTGTTCCTTTGGGCTTCTGAAAGGACAAGGCTGCCGCTGGCGCATAGAGAGCCCTCCTCACATCTGGTCTTTGCTGGGTTTAGCAGCTTCCAATCATAGCCTTCAAGCTGAGTCCGACTCATGGCCAGCTAATAGGACAGGGCAGGACTGTCCCAGAGAGTGGCCCAGGCCCGGAGCCTTATGGAAGCAGACGGCCCGAACCCTGCAGAGAAACTGGTGTGTTCTAACCACTAACCTTTTGGCCAGCAGCCGGTGAGCACCTTCACCACGGGCCACAAGGGGCTCCATAGACCTCAGGCAGAGCCCAGGAAATGAAGCTGACATCATTTTAAAGGAAGCTGTCAATAGAAGGGTCCTTTGCTAAGCCTAGAGGAAATTTGGAGAAGGATAAAATCCATCAATATAAAGGCGTGGGAGAAGGAGAAGGGAAGAAGGCTTGCCGCTGGCCTGCTTCTGAGCTCCGGCACTTCTTGGCCCGCAGAGCAGTGGCCAGGGTGGGCCGTGTTTCCTCTGAGCAAACTGAGGCTCAGCCAGCTGATGGGCCCTGCACAAGAGAACACACCTCGATGTGGGGGATATTTCGGGATGATCTCGGTGCTTCCGTATCAAGTTGAGGGCAGCGAGTCTGGTTAAAGTGTCTGAGGGGCGGTGTAGAAAAGAATCCTCACATTTTCATAAATTTGCCCACTTGTCTGGAGGATGGACGCTTTGGAGGGTCGGGTGCCAGGAGACTGGTTCACTTCCCGGTGAACTCGGGTTTGCATTGCAGGTTGATGGGAACCGCTGGGCCAGGCGAGCTCCCTGGCCCCCATGGGCTCCGTGGGTCGATGCATCCTTTGCTCCAGTGAAGCATGCTCTCGTCACTGTCTCCTGAGCTTGGTTCTAGCTAGACTCATCTTCCAAATAAGCTCACAAGAGACTCCCAAATTGCCAGTGCCTGCTTAACCAACGGTGGCCATTTGCAAAGATCAACAGTCATCAACAGTGCCAGCTGGGCCTGAAGAGTCCCTGAGAACACAGCCAAGCCCTCGGCATGTCCTCATGTGGCTGTGTTGGGCCCCCAGGGCCTCGGTGCCCCCTGCACAAGCAGTAGAGTTTGATGGTCCTGATGCCAGGGTGTCTGGGGCCAGAGGGGCTTCTGGGGAGACCGAGAGGCTCTGAGTATCCATTGGAGGAGCATGCTCCTCTCACAAGGAGGACACTGAAGATGGTAGACTGACACTGCCCACCTCCCGGTGCTGGGGAAGATGACCACCGACCTCTTGTTTGGTGATCTCTGTGCACACCCCTTCTCTCTTAGGGGTCGGTGAGCAAGGAAGGGATCAAATACAGGCAATGCTGGATGGATGTGCTTTGAAAACATGGTGCTATCTAACATGAGAAAACCCTCCCTTTTGAAGTTTTGCAGCTTCTCTTGCAGAGAATTAAGTAAGCTCGTGGCTGCTTTATGGGGACCCAATGGGCGCATTGACTCCTTTCCACTGCATTAATTACTCTTCCTCTATCTTGTTACTGGTCCAGCAGGGCCTTGTAGTCTAATGAGTCATGAATTAAAGTTGCTTCGGTTAAATACGAGAAGCCAAAGGAGTTATGAATGCACAATTTAGGATCTTGGCTAGCTCAGCTAGGGTGTGGGTTGGTGTGTGACGGGGGCAGGGGGAGAGGCATGTGGCTCAGTGGAGATGGTTATCAAGACTCTAGCATTTGTTTTTGACAGTGGGTTCTTAGGTGATTTACAATACCCAAATGAAATAATGCACTAGGTAACTAAAAGCTGATGGTACACAGACCAACATTAAAAATGCCCCTTGAACCAAGGATTATAATGAATACAGTTATGCACTCAGCCGCCAGCTTGAAAGGTTGATGGTTCAAATGAACTCAGAGTCCCTTTGGAAGAAAGGCCTGGTATCTACTTCCCCCAAAATCAATCACTGAAAGGCCTGTGGAGTCCATATCCACACAGCTTCTAGCCGTGCAGAGTATAGACAATTAACCAGACATACAAGGGGGGTTCAAAAAGTCAGTGGGAAAATCCCGTTATCTTTCAATTCCATTTTTCACAAAAATGTTGAAGGTCCCCTACAGTCACTTCAAAGGAAGAGCTATCTAGTGCTTCCCTCAGAAAGGCTGCACACATTTTTAGATCTTATTCACACAAAGCATTTTACCAGCCAGAAGCTTGACTTGCTTTGTGCGGGGAACTGGAACCTCCTTCTTCCTTTATTACACAGTGTCTCGCCATAATTTCTCTCTTATTAAAGTTCCTTCCTCCGTTGGGCCCCAAAGCCATTCGTTGGAACCCAAGTTCTGGTACTTACTCCTTCTTGTAAATCCAAGATATAGAAAAACAAATTTTTTTTATTTTTCATATTATACTTTTATCCTACAGCCACAGATTTCTCTGGAAGTTTCTTTTTTCTTCTCTTTTTTTGACTCCTTAGAGTTATTAATCTACACAGTCATGTCACCTGTGAATGAAGACAGGGTTGCTTCTTCTTGCCACATGTATCACTTTTCCAATTTTCTTTGCCTCCTTGCACTACATCGGTTCTCTCGTACGACAGTGACCACACGTGGTCAGGATGGGCATCGTTGTTAGGACAAAGATTCCGTGTTTTAACATCAAGAATGCTATTTGCTGTAGTTTGCTTGTATTATCGCTTTTATAACATAAAGGATATTTTCCTTTGTTCCTAGGGTGCTAAGAGTTTTTATGATAAACAGGTGCTGAACTGTGTTAAATGATTTTTCTCCAACCATTGAGATGATCATGGCAATGCCCTCCTTCACTGTAAGAATACGATGAATTACATTAATTGATTTTTGTTTTGTTTTGTTTTATCAAATCAACATTTCTTTCTTTTTAATTTTATTAATGAATCATTTTATTGGGGGCTCGTACAGCTCTTATAACAATCCATACATCAATTGTATGAAGCACATTTGTACGTATGTTGCCATCATCATTCTCAAAACATTTCTTTGTTTGAGCCTTGATATCAGCTCCTCTTTTGTCCCTCCTCCCCAACCCTCCCTCCCTCATAGAACCCTGTTAAATTATGAATTATTATTATTTTCATATCTTACACCGTCTGCTGTCTCCCTTTCCCAACGTTTCTGTTGCGTACCCCCCCCCACCCCCCGTGGATGGAGGGGCGTATGATTACTGTAGTCGGTTCCCTGTTTCTCCCCCTTCTCCTCCTACCTTACCCCTATCCTCATGGCACTGCTACTCTCATTACTGTTCCTGAGGGGTTTATCTGTTCTAATTTTGTGTGTTGAGAGCTCTTATCTGTACCAATGAACATGCTCCAGTCTAGCTGGATTTGTAAGGTAGGACTGGGTCATGGTAGTAGTGGTGGTGGGGTGCATTAAAGAACTAGAGCAGTGGTTCTTAACCTGTGGATTGCGACACCTGATTCATAACAGTAGCAAAATTACAGTTATGAAGTAGCAACGAAAACAATTTTATGGTTGGGGGTCACCACACCATGAGGAACTGTATTAAAGGGTCGCGGCATTAGGAAGGTTGAGAACCATCGAACTAGAGGAGTGTCCTGTGTTCCGTCGGCACTATGCTGCACCCTGGCTGACTCATTCCTTCCCTGTGACCCTTCTGTGAGGGAATGTCCAGTTGTCTACAGATGGGCTTTGGGTCTCCTCTTCAACCCCATCATTTGCATCAATATATTTGTTTGTTTTGGGTTAATTGAGTTTTTAAATGTCAAAATAACCTTACATTCCTGGGATAAAGTCATCACGCCATGGTGTGTGTGTGTGTGTGTGTGTGTGTGTGTGTGTACCTGGATATTTAATTCTTAATTGACAGTTCTAGCTTTATGATTTCGAGGGTTGGGGTGGGGGGTACCACACTTGGTTTATTGTTCCCTTATGTGTAAGGGGAGGAGCATAACGTTGATGTGTTAGGCTGCTAACTTCAAGGTCAGCAGTTCGAAATTACTTATGAAGGAAAGACAAGATACTCTACTTCTTTCGAGAGTTATAGTCTCAGAAATCCACAGGGGCAGTTCTACCCTGTCCTGTAGGGTGGCTACGAGTCGGCATCAACGCCAGGGCAGTGAGTTTGGTTTGAAACATATTGTGGTTTGGTGCCATCGCGTTGGTTCTGACCCATAGCACCCTGTACACAACAGGGTGAAACACTGCCTGGCCCTGGGCCAGCCTCACAATTGCCCCTGTGCTTGAGTTCATTGCTGCGGCCACTGTGTCATCCATCCCATAGAGGGCCTGCCTCTCTTCTGCTGCCCCTCTGCCAACCATGATGTCCTTCTCCAGGGGTGGTTTCCCTTGACAGCATGTCCAAAATATGTAAGATGAGGTCTTGCCATCCTTGCCTCTAAGGAGCACTCTGGCCATATTTCTTCCAAGACAAATCGGTGTGGCTCTCAATATTCTTCTCCAGCACCACACTTCAAATGCATTGATTCTTCTTTGGTCTTCTTTATTCAATGTCCAACTTTCACATGCATATTAGATGACTGGGTATGTAAGGAGCTCTTTTTACAAGGCTGCTAATTGCCAGGTCAGCTGGTCAAAACCACCAGCTGCTCCTTGGGAGAAAGATGAGGCTGGCTGTGCCTGTATTTCCAGCCTTGAAAACTCTATTGAGTCAGAATCAACTTGATTGCCATGGGTTTGGGTTTCAGTTTACATGTAATCTGTTCCTTTACCCAGTTATTTCAAGATACTTTATTCGTATCTGGTTTTATGCAATTTGATTATAATACGCTTACGCCTTTGGATATATTCTGTCTGAAGTTCACTGAGTTCCTTAAACTTGAAAATTAATGTTTCTACTAAAGTTTATAGCCATTATTTCTTCAAATCACTTTCTCCACTTTTGCTTTCTTTTTCTGATGACACGTTAGACATTTTGAAATTGTCCTGTAAGTCCCTAAGGCTTTGTTTACTTTCTCAGTCAATGCTTTTTTCTCTATATTCTTAAAATGGGATGATTTTTTAAAAGTTGAATTTCAAGTTCCCAGTTCTTGCCTTCAATCATCACCCTTATAATATTGAGACCACCCATAGATATTTTCTATCAGAGGCTGCCTTT
>NW_022111321.1:3840694-3846178 GCF_000313985.2 Echinops telfairi | reverse complement strand
GGGACGCTACAGGTGATCTGTTCCCATAAAAAGTATAGCCTAAGACATCCCCATGGGGCAGTTCCACTCTGCCTATCAGGCCACTATGAGTCATAATCACCTCAACAGTACACCCAGCAATCTGCACCGTGGACAGTTTAAATTTTAATTCAGTCCTCAATACCGTTACTATTGGCTCTTGTGTTAGTCCAGGTTGACTGGAGAAACCAATTCATAGATACTCATATGTGTATCAGAAAGAGCTTTATAGAAAGAGTGTATATTACGAAAACATCCCAGCCCAGTCCAGATCAAGTCCACAAGTCTGATATTAGTCCATATGTCCAATACCAGTCTATAAATTCCTCTTCAGACTCATGCAACACATGCAATGGCACTGAATGCAGAAATATCACAGTCCAGTGGATGGAAAGTCTTGTGGATCCAGTGGTGGTGGAAGCATCTTAACACTGGCATGGGTCTCTGCGTGGCTCCTCCAGCTCCAGGGCTCTGGTTGCTGTCAGCATAGCTCTATGTGGTTGCCAAAAGGAATGTCTCACAGGGAGACAAACAGAGAGAGTGTCTCCCACCTCCAGGGAGGAATACAGGAGTTCCCAGAATCCTCAGGGGAAGACCAGGCCCACACAGGAGCCTCATCGGCTGTGGCCTGATTGACAGACTAGATTCCACCCCTTCACAAGTTGACAGGAGATGATGTAACTGCCACAGTTCTGCTCCAACACCGAGGCTTGTGCTGGTTTACACAGCCAATGAGAAGATTCCCTTCCCTTCACCCATACTCGTCATCACTCTTGGCCTGTTTCCTTCAAACAGAATTATGAGATTTCTGTTAAAGATGCACCTACCATCACTGGTACTCTACCAAGGACTTCTGCAATCAGGGAAAAACCATAAAGGTAAAAATCAGTAAAATAAGAAAAACCCAGAAATCTATCTCTTTGAGTGTCATTTTGGACTACTATCTTAAGCTATGTCCTCTAAAGGAGCAACGCCAGTGAAATAAATATACAACAGAGCGAGACACACAGAGATAGACAAACAAACCACAGTGATACACACACGTACACACACGCACAGAGATTTACATTTTAGGAGATGGTTCCCACAGTTGAGGAGGTGTCAAGTTCCCATCTGTGTGTCCGTGACAGGGTGGAGGCTTCTCCTGGTGCACATCATGGTGGAGGCTGACGAACTCCAGGTTAGGCAGCAGGCGGCTGGCTCAGCGGGTGGTGGGAGCTTCCTGCAGATCAGGCAGCAAGCAGTTGACTCCTGTCCCAAGAACTGGAGCCCAAAAGATGATGAGGAGAATGTAGGGTAGAGTGCAAACCTGAGAGAGAGAGAGAGAGAGAGAGAACACTTGACGTACACAACATTCATGTATATTGGATGCAAGTCACATTTCCAAAGAGCCTCCTTTTTTCAGATGATTGACTGCTCACTTTAAATCACAAGAAGGAAGCTATATATTCATAGCTGCCAAACCACTCATGATCATGGCCTTGTGACCATGGTTCTACCTGCCATTAGGATATCTTAAAGTGCCTTGTAGTAGTTATTTTCAATAATTGGGTCTAGCATTCATCATTGTTATCTGTAAGAGGAGCTGCCTGCAGATATCAGGGGCTCAAGTGGGAAGAGAATGCTTTGAAAATGATGATGGCGGCATATGCGCAAATGTGCTTGACACACTGGAGGAATGTATGAATTGTGGTAAGAGATGTAAGAGCTCCCGATAATAAAAAATAAATAAATAAAAGGAGCTGCCTAACCTTTTTATGTCGCCTTTATGAGGCGTTTCATCCTTCCTACATTTGATTGTCTTTTACAGTTTCTGTTTTCCCATTTGCTCATTATAAGGGTATTTCCATTAAAATATTTGAATATGTATAATAGTGACTATAGTCCTTTCTTCTAATTGCAACATCTAGGTCACGTTGGAGTGGTTTCCATTGCCTGTGTTTTCTCTGGAGTGTAGGTCAGCTTCCTCTGCATCTTTGCCTGCCTAGTAATTTTTTAATGGTACACCGGGCCTTAGGATGCTTACTTGACTTTATGGTGTTCCCCTCTAGTGTTTTCTTAGTTCTAACAGGCAGTCTACCTTGGTGATTCTCAGGATGAGCAGCAGCTAAACTCTCTTATGACATCTACCGATTGCTTTTCAGTTGGCTCTCTGGGGACTCTCCACACATACACAGCTCAACGGTGTGCCAAGGATTTCGGGTCGGTATCTATTCATCTTTTGGGGTTCACACTCTCTGGAGCTCTCTCTTGTCTCAGTTTCTCACCTAACTCCCTGGTCATTCCACAAGCCCTGAACTTTGTCCAGTGATACCTCCCAGTTTTCTGCCACCCTAAGCCTTATGCAAATTGGAAAAATCTACCGTAAAAAAGTCTCAAGCTCCCAAATCCCACTGTAAAAACGGTGTGGCGGGGGCGTCGGACCTCTTCATATTTCACAAAGGGGAGGAGAATCCAGATCAATAGTCCAGAGCTGGCTCCTGGGAAAGGGAAGGCAGACATTTCTCTTCTCTCCAACTTTTTGTTAAAATCCAATTCTGGCCCCAACATTCCACCCACAGTTTTGTACTTCTCTGCTGGGTTTGATCATTCTTTGCAATGGCCTTACAGAACTCAGACGATCCTCATAATTATGGGGTTACTAAGGAAGTAAGAGGTTATCATTCAGAACCTGGAGCAAATCAGGATAAAGTTCTTGGATCAGGGCAGCGCCCTCTTCTTACCTGTGCCCCCAAGCAGCCTCTAGCTTCTCAGCCCCTCGGTCCCTCAGCTTCCGTCCTGCCCTGGTGGTGCAAAGCTCTTTTAGCTCCACCAAAACGGGCTCAGAAACACCCTCCTTTCCCAGTCAGCCTCAGCCCAAAGGCCCTCAGCTTGCTCTCTGCTGAGCGGTGAGGCCCCTCATTGTCTCAACCTCAGCTGCTGCCATTTCTCTGTCACGGTCTCTTGTCTCTTGAAGTCTCTGGTGGTTCTCAGCACAGGAATCCAGGGCCCACAAGATTCGTTCTACACCTGGTTCTTTTTCCTTGATGGTAGTCAAGTTTCTCTCTCTGCTTACTTCTCTCTCCTCTTATCTTTTGTAAGAAATGACAGAACTCAAGAATGGGTAGTGAGGTAGTTAGTTTATTGTGCCAACCTGGCCGATAAACACATGTGGGATTAATTGAAGGGCGGAAAGATAAATGGCTCAGCGCGCCTCACCTTTCTTGTCTCTTGCTCTTTGATCATCGGACCAGTGTGTGGCTGCCTTGCTTGTGTTGTGCCTCAATTTGCAAGCTACACTACAGGTAGTGTACAAGCTACACTAACCCGTGGACTGTCACTGTAATTTGAGGTTCCTTCAAGACCTGCTTCGCCATGCTACTGGAATATACATCTCTTGAGCTGGGGACTGTGGGACCCTGTCATCTGGCTGGCTGACTGTTGGTGACCTGCCTCGCTGTTTGCTGCCTGTGCCTGGATAGCCTGAATTGCTCTACAGAGGACTACCCGACGGCCCTCAAGACTTGAAGGACTGCCAGTGTCTCACAACTGTCTCATGGGAGTGAGTTGCACTGAGCCATTTGTACTGCTTTATAATTTATTAACTGTTTATTTCTTGTTATATATCTATCTATCTGTATAAATATATATACAATTATTAATATTCTGGTTTTGTTTCTCTAGAGAACCCTATCTAACACAGGTAGTGAAAGCTCCAAATCCAATTTTGGAGTCTCCACAGAGACTGAGTCTCCACTGGATTCCTGCTTGACATTAACCGGCCATGTAAAGACCTTTGTCCTCAAACAGTGTGTCCCCACCCAGTTTGGGGCAATCCAAGTTGGGATAACACTAGAAGAATTTCCCTGTGCCCCCAACGTCTGGAATGGGGAGAGTGATTTTTTTTCCTAATAAAAGAGGATTTTAATATAGTCCCTTCATTTCACTTTTGAGGAATCAACACATGAGCATTACATTAGGACGGTAAAATCCAGGTTACAAATACACACGAGAGTAAAAATGGGGAGGGAATGCCACACAGGTACACAAGGATTCAACAGAATAATCCTCAGCCTTCTGAGAAACTACAGGTGGAAAATATGTAGTAGATATTTCTGTAATGTGGTGATTTCAGTCCTCTAGAGATCATCATTCAGTTTATCAATTCAAAGTAACGGAAACTGTTTTTGGTCACCAAAAAACAGATTTAGAGTAAGTTGTAGCTTAATAAGCAGTGACATTCCAAATCCCTTACCTCAAGACATAGTTTAAATATGGAAAGTTTAAGGTAAAGCATATTTGCTACTCAAAATTACTTTTAGACATACTTGGGAGAGCGATTTTATACAGGCAAGTCTGTCATGATGCCACAGACCTACTGTCAGCGGTCTTTCAGCCGTTGTCAAACGTAGACATCCTGGGGGAAGGTCCATTGCGGTCATTCACTTCTAGAATATCCTTATCGCGTGTGTAACAATCAATGGGAACTTTGTCTACAAGTGCTCTCTTTGAGAACAAAACATTTAAATCCTCGCCTGAGGTAATAAACACAGAATGCCTCATTCAGGAAGAATGCATGTAGATCCTGATTCAGACTCCTGTCGATTATTTAGTCCTATGAGGCACTGCAGGCGTGAGGGAGTCTTTCACAGAAAATTGAGATTGAATAACTTGTCTGAGTTCACACAATGGACAAGCAGTTTGTACGAGTGGTAGAAAAAAGTCTGTTTAGTGCTCAAAGCCATGCTTTGCGACCACTACTGGCTGCCACTGTGGGTCTGGCTGAGAGGAATTTGACTGCTTCCTATGAGGTTTGAAGACCAGCAACCTTGGTGGCGCACTGGTTATGCCTTGGGCTGCTAACCCCAAGGCCAGCAGTGTGAATCCGTCAGCTGCTCCACCAGAGAAACACATGGTTTTCTACGTGAAGAGTTACAAGTAGGAGGGTGGGTGGAAAGGGGAAACTGATTACAAGGATCTACATATAACCTTCTCCCTGGGGGACGGACAACAGAAAAGGGGGTGAGGGGAGACTTCGGATCGTGTAAGATATGACAAAATAATAATAATTTATAACTTATCAAGGGTTCATGAAGAGCTGATATGAAGGGCTCAAGTAGAAAGCAAACGTTTTGAGAATGATGATGGCAGCACATGTACAAATGTGCTTGACACAATGGATGGATGGATGGATTGTGATAAGAGTTGTACGAGCCCCCAATAAATGATTTTACAAAAAAGAGTTAAAAGTAAAGCCTTGCCGGTCACTGACTTAAATGTGTAGTTCTAACAACTCACTCAGGAACCAGAAGTCTTTGAAGCACAGTAATTTGCAATCCCAAGGCATGCTCTCTTTCTTCCTTCTTTTCCCCCCACCCTTCAAAGTTTTCATCATTATGTTTTTCATGACTATCCCACACGGGAAAAGAGCAAAATGTAGATATGCAACATGAAAGCAAAAGTCTCTGAGCCGATCCCCCCCCCCCC
>NW_022111321.1:3838112-3840153 GCF_000313985.2 Echinops telfairi | reverse complement strand
CTCCTCCTGGGTCTTTAGTGTGACCTCTCCTTGCTCAGCCTTTCCCTCCTCCCTACTTCCCTACGACTCCCTCGGCCCCGTCTTACACCAGTTCTCCACCGAGGAACTCTACACTGTCCCCTGGGGTCATTATGGGCAGGATTGACATGGCAGCACGCACCCGCAACAAAACCAGATTCCTGCACTCGCTCTAAGAGGAAGTGACTGCGCTGGGCCAGAGATAAGTTTGGGTGAGTCCAAAGAGGGAAATGTGAGAGAGCTCGTGGGTTTTTAACGTGAGCAAGACCAATGCATCTAGAAATACAAGTAGATGTTCCGGAAGATAAGATGTGAGTAGAAAACAAGCAGGTCAACTTGGATTGTGAGGTTGTATAAAGGAAACGTGACCATTGGCTTAAAGGGAGTATGGAGGGCCAGGAGGCCCCAGTATCAATATCTTCATTTGTCACCCAGAGTTATTTGTCTGCATCTTGGAAATTGTCCTTGAAGATGTCAGAGTTCTACTGTCTTGTCTGAGTGAGACTTGTAGTGCTTGTTTCTTTTGAAGGTAAAATAAAGTAGGATTATTGTACATCACTCAGTGAATATTCGACACAGGAAGCATGTGGTGCTAAAAATAGACATATATGAGGAGGTGAAAAATGTAAGGTCACTCGCAGACTTTAGCATGGAAAAATATATATAGCAGTAGGTAAAAAATGCAGAAATCTTTTTGTACATGATTTCTATTCAAGGAAAGATAATTTTTGCTAATGAATGATGTTTATATTGCTAGTCCCCCCCACCCCCCAAATTATTTTTACCAGTTAGGGTATGATCTTAAAAACAAGAACTGAATCACAGTGACTCCAAAGAAAGTTGGAGCTGTTTTTCATGAAGGATGGCAACCAACATATTCTGAAATAACACTTTCATTTTATTCAAGTTTTTTTGGGACTAAGCTAAATGAGTAGAAATGAGGGGAAATTACAGCAAGAAGCAATTAGATGTTGACAGAAGAGAGACGTTTTTGAAGCAGTCCCTGTGTGAGGCTTGAGGATATAGAAGTTTTCTTCGTGACGTCTGATGAATCTCTCTCCTCAGAGGTGCTGTGGGCGCAAGGCTGGGGGAAGTGGTCCTTGGAGGGAGAGGGGTGGGCTCCTGCCTCATCCCGTGTCCCTGAAGCTGGAGAAGCAGTAGAGTGTAGTGTTGAACATCTTGGCCCTGCCTGAGTCAGATTTAAATTCCCTAGTGCCATTTACAACATGTGTACCATTTGCAACTATAGTAACATCTCTGAGCCCCAGTTACATTACGTGTAAGATAATGTTGCGGGAATTTATTATGACCTTTTTGTAATTTGATTACATCTGCAAAGATGCTATTTCCAAATAATATCATATTCACAGATACGGGGGTTAGGACTCTAACAGGTCTTTTAATCAAAGCCAATCAAAATCAGAATTGAGTTGGTTCGGATTCTATAGGATAGAGTAGAACAGCCCTTTGGGCTGCTAGGCTATAAATGTTATGGGCTCAGACAGCCTCACCTTTCTCCTGCGAAGAAGCTGGTGGGTTCAAACCACTGTCTTTGCAGTCAGCAGCTCAACCTGTAGCCCACTACACTATAGGGGCACCAACATATTTTTTGAGGGGGGACATGATTCACCCCACAACAGTGCCTATTGATTAACAGAAAGGGAAACCAACGCTGGTGGCAGACCGGATGCTACCACTCTGCAAACAACAGCAATACCTAGCAATTATGTAGCTCTCCCGGAATGGAGGGGCTACCCATTGGGCTGCTAACTTCAAGGTCAGCGGTTCGAAACCACCAGCCAATACTCAGTTTGATACTCCCCAAATCTCTGGCATATCTGAGTCTGGTTTTCATGCTCAATTTATCTCTCAAAAAAAATTTTTTTTTGCCATGTACCATGCCATGTGATTTTTGTTGGCCACTAGACATGATGTATGAGGTACAAGGAAATGAGGCAAATAAAATCTTAGTGTACGTTTTTAATGCTTTTTTGATTAGGATTTAGGTTATTTACTGTATTCT
>NW_022111321.1:3828266-3836862 GCF_000313985.2 Echinops telfairi | reverse complement strand
CTACCTTAATACTAAACCTATAAATATAGGCACATAGGCAGAGATAAAATCTGATATACCATGGTTTATAAAGAAGATCGCTTAAGCCAATGTTTGCTTCCTTGCATTCCTAGAGTAAAAATGTATACCTGTCAGGAAAGAATATTTGAGAAGTCTGACCACCCTATATTAGATCAAGGGGTCTTTGGGAATGTTGTTGTGGGGAAACAACAGCACCCTCACATGAAATTAGAAATTGGAGGGAAATGGTTTTTAAGCTCTGAATATGGTGTCATTTCTTTAAAGCATCCACAAGGACCTATGTATGACCCACCCATTAAGTTCCCCTAAATCTAGCTTTGAAGGAATGAGAAAAATTAACCAGATCAGAATATTAAAAGTTTATAAAATCCTACAGTGTAAGAAGCCTAAAGAGCAATACGGCTTAATTGAGCCTGTAACCTTATTGGTAGACTTAGAGAAAAAATGTCTGTTTGGTAAGTTACTTCAAGAACAGCTGAACAAATTTATTAAGAATTTTTTCAGTTTTTCAAATCATCCAGAGTGTGGTAAGTTCTCTCAATTAGCCAGCTCTCTCAATTCTATGAGCTGGGCACTGATATTTGCATAACAATGAACTGTATTTAAGTAGTTATACTGGTTTAAAGCCTAGCAAGTTAACTGAGATTGCTAGCAATGCTTTGAGGTCTACATTGTTAAAACAGAAGGGGGAGAAGGGGAATCTTATGTATGACAAAGTTCATTTGGTCATTTTAACTAAAAAATTTTCTCCTTATTAAAAGCTTGTAACAAAATTAGGGCACATAAACACATTTTCACTTCCATAGAAAAAAGCTGATCCTAAGGAGCCCCAAGAAGATGGAAATTGCATTTGGGATCCAGGTCCATTTGTCACCTGGAGAAAGGGCTATGCATTTATGTTTAAAGCTGATGGACTCCCCTTAGAAGGACACAACCACGTTTGGAGAAAGACGAACAACAAGAAAGAAATGAAGAAACAACAAAATCTTAGCCTTGATTTTGTTTCCAGGTCACTGACACCCAGAAGAGAGGGATTATTTGTTTATGTTTTCACAAGCAAAGGAAATAGGTGGATTTCTCTTCAGCCAGCAAGGCCCAGAAGAGAGGAAAGAAGCTGATGCGTGACCTGACCTTGTCCTGCTATTAAAGTTATTCAAAACATCAAGAAGACCTCACAGTCTCCTGAGAATGGCGATCGATGACTGCTGAGCTAGTTCTTCCATTGCTGATGCTGTCTAAGGGACACTCTGGGACTCTATCAAAACTGAACATTTTATACAATAGAGACTGGACTATTACAACAGACTGTTCTTTTGCTGAAAGATCAAGCATTTGGACTTCTCAATTAATGCTATAATGCGATTGGAATGTAACTGATTTTTATATAACTCCTTACCCATATAATAAGACATTGCATGATTGGGATTTGATTAGGAAACATTTACAAGAGTTTAAGGGAAACATTTCATTAGATGTTATTCAGCTAAAATAGGATCTTTTCTATACATTTAAGGGTGGATTTAAGGCATTCCACTAGCTGAGGTGTTTAAACAAATGGTGGATGGCATAGAAAGAGGCTGATCCCACACGCTTGGGTTAAAAGTATTTTACATAGCTTAAGTTCCAGTCTGACTGCTTTGCTTATCATAATTTTGATGCTCGCAGTCACGTGCTGCTTCTATAGAAAGCTAAGGCATGTGAAGGAGAATCATATGGCCTCAATGGCACTTTTGAAGTTCGTGCATAAAGCAAACACTGTGGGGAGCAGAGAACGTGGGGAACAGAGAACAGGAGGAGAATGTTTAAGGATGAATCCTTTATTCTCACAAAGAAGCCTGGCAGGCTAAGATTCTAGAGGTGGAGGAGGACCTTCACCCTGTGAGTTGTAGGTAAGTCCTAATCACATTCTCATGATATTGTTCCTCACTTTACCCTTGTATATGGTGCTGTTTTGAGGTTGTCTCTTACAAGCACATAGCTGATTGCTGTGTGGCCGGCAGCTTTTACTATGGAAGAGGACGCTCCTATTGGCTCTATTTTTCCCACTGTGGCATCCAATCCCTCTCATACCTTCCTCCAATAGCAGATAGGCTTAGGGGGACTTTATCCCCCATGCCTGAATTCAAAATGTTTAACATAAGCCTGAATTTTTGGCTATATTAATTTGGTCATTAAGTTTTGCCTTGATAGCTTTCAATGTATAGAAAATAACCATGTCACCCATGTGGCTCTTTTGAATTTTTATAGAAACAAAAGGGGGAATTGTGGGAAACAAAGATTTCTCCCAAGTCGTCTCCCCCAAATATGTTAGACTTAAGGCACTGCTTGCAGCTAATGGTAAATGTTTGTCAAGTTACCTCCCTGAAGGTAGTCAGTTGCCAGACTACTGACTGGTCCCACCACAGGTAGGCCCCACTCCCTGCTGTTAAGGACAATGGGCTACCTCTCCCTAAAGGCTTGCGACTATTAGTCTGGTCCCTGTAGGTGGGGTTTATACCCTACTGATAATGGTTTCTATGGAGATCCAGAGAACAGGTCAAACCTGCTCAGTGACAGCCAAAGTTAGGCTGCCATCCTGAATCTAGGATCTGCCCACCTTTTCACATGTATACTCCCAATCCCTCCTCTTCCTATTGCGTGTATATCCCTAGATTGTCCCCCCTCTCATTGCTGTATAACCTATAGTGCAACCCCTTCCTGTGACATATGTCTTTACCAGTAACTAGGGGGCTTGAATGCCCCCCCCCCCCAATGTATATAAGCCTAGGTTAGCAATAAAGAACTCTCTTGGGCTCTGCCCTTGGCCTCTCATCGGCTCCCTCTTCTCTCTGGTCCTCGCTCCCCTGTTCTCTTTCCCCTTGTCTTCCTTCCCCTGCCCCTTTCTCCACGTGGACCACCAAGTGGGGCTGAGGTGAGAATGCTACCATGATATGTGCCTGACTCCATTATTTTACTCTCTCTCCTATATCTCCCATGCTCCATGATTCCATTGTAATCTTTATGTATCTCAACTGTACAATTGCGTTTACTGAACCCGTGATTAGTTGGGGGCTGGCGTTTCCCCCCACACTGACTCCAGTAGTGGTGATTGTCCTCAGGTGAGCTGTGTTTTTCTGTATTTGCCTGGCTTTCCTGTGACCTAAATTCTCTGGTAGAACTCAATAGAGTTGTTGATTTTTCAGTTTGTGTGTGTGTGAGGGGGTGGGGAGGACAGGCGGTGATGACTCCCAAGCTCTTTATTTGTTCGACTAGAAACCAGAAGTCCTATGTTTGCCTTTCAACCACTCCAGTTCATTTTAGTCACGAGGCACCACTTGGGCCAATGAAGCATAGCAGGTGTTTGTCAGAGACATTTAGGAAAACCTTTGCCTCTCTAATAAAAGAAACAATAGGAACTCCACAAATTCCTACCAAGCCCTTCTTTCACCTCTGTTTTTTATATATAATTTTTATTTTTAAATGACATTATACTCCTGAGGGAAAGACCAGAGATACTGGTCTAAGCTACTGAACCTAAGTCATTCATTTTATTGTCACATGGGAAAAACAAGTCTTTCTTTATCGGATTTCCTGTTATAGCCATGGATATTCCTGCCTAGCTGATATGAGCTTCCATGGATCTAGGAAGGGGCAGTGGTAGTTGAATATAATTCAGGGAGAATTCTTGTCTCCCGCGAAGACAAGGTGGGTTCAATTCGTGGTCAGTATGTCTCAGTGAAGCCCACACCCATCTGTCGGTGGATGCTCTGATATTCGGCTCTTCCGATTCGGAACAGACATCAACGGTGCCTCTAAACTAAGATGGACTAGACAGAAAGCCCTGGCTATCCTTCTGAAAATCAGCCATTGGGAGCATGCGGACTGAGGTCTGATTCCACTGTGCGCAGAGTCAGCATGAGCAGGGGCTGACTGTAGAGCAGCTGACAGCAAACAGAGCTTTAGGACTAGAAAGAGCTGTTTAAAATGGATCGTGGATTAAGCACAGTGTAAGGTGTACAAACTCTCGTTCATTATGGTCCTGCTGTCCAGGAACACGTGTCCTATGTGGAGAGACATTGCCTTCTCTGTGAGGTCATAGTTCAGAGTTAAGCTCTGCCACTGACCAGCTGTATCTTGGACTTGGGAACCACTCACAGAGTGGACACAATAACACCTACTCTATGGGGTGCTGGTGAAGACAGAGCAGTAATGCATATGCTAATGGATATTGATGTTCCGCAAGTCAGATGCTAACATTAGGAGGCCTGCTGCTATGGAGGTTCAAAGCTTGACTGCTGAACGGGAGGTGAGAGGTTTAAACCCACTAGCCACTCTGTGGGAGGAAGAGGTGGCATTACTGCTGAACGGGAGGTGAGAGGTTTAAACCCACTAGACGCTCTGTGGGAGGAAGAGGTGGCATTACTGCTTTGATGATCACCTCCTGATAACGATGACAGCCTTGGAGGACTATGGAACAATTCTAGGATGCCTGCCAGGGTCACTGGTAGTGGCAATGGGCTCAACAGTAATGGGTCTGGCTGTTTTGTGTGGTTAATGTTAATGTTTATAGAAACCATTTCGGAGCACAATAGACCTGTGCTTTCCTGAAAGACAAAGGATTTAGAATATGCTTACTCTCCTCTTCCAAGCTCTCAGTGTTCCGAGAAGCGACGTTGGCACTGAGTGAATCACATTTTCCCCAAGGCCAGGCAGCTTGTACGCTTGTTTATGTAATTACCATCCTCTGTTACATTCTGTATTTCCTTTCTGCTGCAATGCTTTATGGTCCTCTGATGGGAAACTGTTTCTCCCATTTGGTAGATTAAGTTTAAAATATTATAGTGGGCAGCAGGAGGTCAGGAAGGGCTGGAGAAGCAGGGAAATGATTGGAATGTCAAGGAAACGTGCGGAGGAAAGATAAATATCCTCTCGGAAACCCAACTCACTGCCATCCTGTCAATTCTGACACACAGCGACCGAGAGGACGGGGTAGAACTGGCCCCTGGGAGTTTCTGAGACTGTCTCCCTTTGCGAGTGTAGAAAGCTTCACCTGTCTCCTGCTGAGTGGCTGCTGGTTTCAAACTGCTGTCCTCACAGCTACTAGCCCCGCATGTAACCGCTACACCTTCAAACCAAAGCCAAATTCACTGCCATCAAGTCGATTCCAACTCATAGTGACTCAATAGCACAGGGTAGAACTACCCCCGTGGGTTTCTGAGAGTGTAACTCTTCATGGGAATAGAAAGCCTCATCTTTCTCCCAAGGAGCTGCTGGTGGTTTCAAACTGCTGACCTTGCAGTTAACAGCCTAACGTGTAACTCTCTACACCACTACACCCGCAGGGCTCCTTAAATAAAGCAGGCAAATATCCTATGTTTCTCCATTTGCTCCTTGGGTTTCATGTGGACTGTGATGTGTCTTAGTGGTGGCATCAGGGGCAGGGTGGCATTGATAGAATGTCCCATAAGATATTTTTGAGAAGGGTCCGTCCATGCAACCTTGGTGAACTTCCATTCTCTGAAGAAAAAGAAGATCTCTAAAGATTCTATAAACCCAACAACACGGGTAGAGCTCCACCTTCCATTGTTAGATGGGGGATATAAAAAGGCCTTTTCCCCAGCTTGTCTCCCCCAAATATGTGCCAAACCTAAGAGGCTGCTTGCCAGCACATGGTGGGAGGTCAGATGTTGGGAGATATCCTCGCTGAAGGCATCAGCCATCCAGAGCAGTCAGACTACTGTCTGGAATGGTGAGCTCACACCCTATTCATAGGATAATGCTGTTTCCCTGAAGAGCTTAGAACAGGTCAAACCAGCTCAGTGACATCCAAGGCTAGGCTGCCATCCTGAATCTAGGATCTGCCCATCTTGTCACATAGGTACCCCTAATCCCTCCTCTTCCTACTGCTTATACACCCCTAGATCATCCCCCTCCCTTGCTGTACCAATAGTACAACCCCTTCATGTGATGTATGCCATTACCTGTAATCAGGGGGCTTGTACATCCCCAAAGATATATAAGCCTTGGTTAAAAATAAATTGCTCTCTCCTCCAGTCCCCTCTGCTCCGGTCCTCCCTCCCTCCCTTTCCCACCTTCCCGCTCCCCTCTCTCTCCTGCCCAATCCTCCTCCCACATCTCCATGTGGACCACTAACAAGGGGCTGAGCTGAGGGTGCTACCATGAAATGTGTCTGGCTCCTTTATTTTACTCTCTCCTCTATCTCTCTTATACCCTATGACTTTACTATAATTTTTATATATGATAGCTGTACAATTGCGCCTACCAGACACATGATGATTTGTTAGGGGCTGGTTCCCCTCACAGTTAGAGATAAAATATGGTAACTCAAGGACTGGCCAAGACCTTAGTCCACTGTGTACAACTCATGGGAGCAGTCTATAGATAATGTCTACTGTTCAAAATACCCAGAACACAAAGTTCTTGTAACATAAGGGTTCTCTGGAGTAGTTTCAAATTGGGGTGCTAACTGCAAGGTCAGCAATTCAAAATCACCACCTGCTCTGGAAGAGTTACATTATCAGAAACCCCCAGGGAGAGGTCGACCTGTCCTATCAGGGTAGAACTATGAGTCAGAATTGACTCGTGGCAGTAAATTTGGTAGGGATGGATGCCTGGGGGTTCAGTGGGCTGCACTAGAGCTGCTAACTACAAGATCTCCTGTTTGAACCCATCAGCTCCTCTGAGGGAGAAAGATGAGGCTGTCTGGTCCTGGGAAGATTTAAAGTCTTTCAATCCGAAGAGGCAGTTTGACTTCTCCCTATAGAAGACACGAGTCAGCACTGGCTTGATGGCCATGAGTCTTTTTTTTCTAATTGGGAGACCAAGGAGCCCTGGTAGTGCAGTTGGTTACCAGCCGGGCTACAAGGCCAGCAGTTTGAACCCACCAGCCACCCCAAGGATGACCGATGAGTCTATCTGACCTTGTAAAGATTTCGACAGGGAACAGTTCTACTGTGTCCTGCAGGGTAGCTGTGGGTTGGAATCCACTTGCCTGCATTGGGTGAATAGCAGACCATTCAGATCTTTGCGGGAGCAGGGAAGGGGGAGGAAGTGGCTCACAGTAGACTAGTTACAATAATGCTCATAGAGAAGAGAGGATAAAAGATTAATCATTGGCTAGCCTTAACCTGGTTGATCAAACGCGGCCCTTCTCCTTATAGTGAGATCAACTGTTGCCAGGCTAAGAGGCTGTGGCTAACCTTCCACCCACTGACAGCCAAGAGGCCTTTTGAAATTCTAATTAAGTAAGCCTGGTTTCAAACAGGAGAGAAATGGTTCTCTGTTTGGGATGAAAAGGCTGCTGTCAGAGTTAATTTTTGGCTGGGAATTTTCACAGCTAATATTTATTTGGTTGCAGGGATAAGAAAAAACCATTCAGAATCAAAGGAAGATGTCTGTCATTAGTTTTCCTCTTTGACAAGTAGTCAAACAGAGAAGCCAGTGAGCAGCTCCTTGAGAGCGTGGTCCAGACCTCAGTGGACCCTCCCTTGTCGATCCTGAGTCCACGGGGCAACACGGACACAGGGGTGATGGTGCTCGACTGTAATGGTGAGTACAGAAGGGGGCTAAAGAGGACCTTGGAGAGTTGAACTAGAGAAAGCTAGTAGGGCAACTCATGACACACACGACGACTCAAGATTTGATCTTCCTCTTCCGTTTCCTTTCCTTCTTCCGGTCCTTCTCATCCTGCTTGTGATTTGATACCATCTGGTAGGTTCCGACTCATAGTGACCCATGTACAATGGACCAAAGCACTGCCCAGTCTTGTGCCATCTCACAACTCTTCTTATGTTTAAGCCCATTGATGCAGCCAGTGGGCAATTCGTCTTATTTGCTGCTCCACTACTTGATCAAGCAAGATGTCCCTTTTCAGGATCAGTCTCTCCCGACAAGTTGCCCGAAGCATATGAGACAAACCACACTATCATTGCCTCGAAGGAGCATTCTGGCCATCCTTCTTCCAAGACAGATTTGTTTGTTCTTTTGGCAGTCCATGCCCTTTCAATATTCTATGCCAACACCATTGTTCAAATACATTGATTCTTTGGTCTTCCTTCAAGTCTGTGATAGTTACATCTTCTGGTGTCAATTTGGGATGAGAGGATTAAGAGTGAAGGGGTGGAGTCTAGTCTGTCAATTGGCTCATAGCCAATGAGGACTCTGTATGAGCATGGCTTTCTCCTGAGAATTCTGGGAAATCTAGGTTTTCTTCCTTGGAGGTGGGAGAGACTCTCTGCTCACTCCCTGGGAGACATTGCAGCTGACAAGACATGGAACTATGCTAGTGCCCTGATGCAGCCAGAACTCTGGACCTGGAGAAGCCACATGGAGACCCCTACCAGTGCTGAGATGCTTACAACGCCACTGGATCCAAAGAATTTCTACCCACTGGCCTGTGATTGTCCTGCATTCAGCGTCATTGCATGTGTTTCATGAGTCTGGAGAGGACTTTCCAGATTGGTATCAGACATATGGGCTAATATTGGACTTATGGGTTGATCAGGACTGGGCTGGGACATTTTCTCAATGTTCAACTGCTCTTGTATATAAAATTATTTCTTTTTTTAAATCATTT
>NW_022111321.1:3824606-3826344 GCF_000313985.2 Echinops telfairi | reverse complement strand
GTTGTCCCCCGCAGGGCCATGGGTCAGTGAGGGGCATCATGTCTCATACTGGGGCTGGCCATGTGGTCCTCTCTGTGGACTGGCTACTCTAATAAAATTATTTCTTATACACATATGTGTATTTATGAATTTGTTTCTCTAGTCTACCCGGACTAACACAATATCCAACTTTCACGTGCATATGAAGTGATTGAAAATAGCCTGGCTTGGGTACACACACTGGTCCTCAGAGTGACAGCCGTGCTTTTCAACACTCCAAAGAGGTCTGTGTAGCAGATGTGCCGTATGCAACTTGTCTTTTGATCTCTCGACTGTTGCTTCCATGATGATTGATTGTGGATCCAAGAAAGAAAAAATCTTGACAACTTCATTTTTCCTCCCTGTTTATCATGATGTTATCTACTGGTTCAGTTGTGAGAATTTTGGTTTTCTTTACATTGATTTGTAATGCATACTGAAGGCTGCAATCCTTGATCTTCATTAGGATGGGGTTCAATTCCTCATCACTTTCAGCAAGCAAAGTTGTGCCACCTGCATATCACAGGTTGTGAATAAGTCTTCCTCTAATCCTGATGCTTCATTCTTCTTAATATCATGCATCTTTTCTGATATATTTGCTCAGCAAACAGATTGAATAAGTATGGGGAGCGGATGCAACCCTGACACACACCTTTCCTGATTTTAAACCATGCAGTATGCCTTTGTTCTTTTGGCACCATGGCCTCTTGTTCCCTGTACAGGTTCTGCATGAACACAATGTAGTCTTCTGGGATTTTCATTCTTCTCATAGTTTGTCATGGTCCACACAGTCCAATTGCCTAGTCAATTCAACACAAGTAAATATCTTTCTGGGATTCTCTGCTGTGAGCCGAGGTCCATCTGACATCAACAATGATATCGCTTGTTCCACATCCTCTTCTGAATCTGGCCAGAACCTCTGGCAGCTCTCTATCAATGAACTCCTGCAATTGTTGTTGGATAGTTTTCAGCAAAATGTTACTGGCATGTGTTATTAATGATATTATTCTATAATTTGAGCATTCAGTTGCATCACCTTCCTTTGGAGTGGCTACAGATCTCTTCCAGTCAGTTGGCCAGGTAGCTGTCTTCCAAATTTCCTGGCATAGACATGTGAGTGTTTCCAGCACTGCTCACTCTCAGCCTGCCTGAGGCAGTGCTCATTGAGTCAAGAGCTGCAGCAGAGGCAGGACACAGGTGATGAGCCTTCCTGGAAGGGACATTATGCTGAAAGCAGGAAGGGATTGCAGAGGAAGTTTGTGGTAACCAGCAACCAATCATCAGATTGAATAATACAGTCTTGGAAATACTGCTCCCTACCCCTGCCCCTCCCTCCCAGATTGCGGGCTGCCCCTAGTGCCTATCATCTAATGAACCACCTGATTCCGCCTTCTGGTGACCTGTGTGAGCCAGAAAAGAACAGTGCTCCATGGGGTCTTCAGTGGCTAATGTTTTCACAAGGAGGTTGGCAGGCTTTTCTTCCAAGGCACTTCTGGGTGGATTTCAACCGACAACTTATTTTTTTACTTTTTTCCCCCCTCTCCTACTTTGTTTTGGTTTAACTTGCTTTTCTTTAATTTTTTCAAAGCTGTGTAATTGGGAGTTAATACAGATATCATGTCATTCCAAAGTCCAATCACATAGAGCAGTATTGGACAATTGCTACCACAATCAGTTTCCAAAGATTCGTTTCCTTCCTGAACTCCTGGACATCAGCTCC
>NW_022111321.1:3821677-3823414 GCF_000313985.2 Echinops telfairi | reverse complement strand
ATCACGATTGACCACCTGCCAACAGTTCAATAGTCTTGGTCCATCTGTCTTCCACTTCCTCAGACACCATGAATTTTCAGTCTTACGAGTGTGTCCTCAGGTTACAAGTGTGTCCAAGGTAAAGTCCAGTTCACCCAGTGAATTTTCTGCATTGGATATCACTGGTGCAGTGTCCGGAGCATGCCCTGCACCCTGAAGACCCAGGATTCAGTGTCCCAGCATTCCATGGCACCCAGCCTGGGCCTCCAGGATGTTCCTAGAAGCCCTGGTCAATGTGGTCCATTTAGGGCATACCACAAGCAACACTCCTCACCTAGGGTCCCTCAAAGCATTTTCAGTCATTCTTCCCCCAACCTGGAGGTCAGGCCTCCCACTTTTCCTACCAACCGTCATGCATTGTGCTCTCTCAGACATGTTGGCTCCCTTCGCCTTCTCCTCACTTGCTTTCCAAATCAGTATCCCTCATCCCTCTGATAAGCACTGCCTACCTATCCCAGGGGACCTCATTATAGCTTTGCTTGGCAGCTATTCAGCATCTCCTTCCCCACCGTTAACTATTTGATCCCAGCTGGCATGAGGTGCCCTCCAGCAAAGTGACCTTCAAGATGCATACCTGAAAGAATGGTGTAGGTTATTTAGCACCATCAGGCTCTCCAGCAGGCTGTCTGGTGGCCCTGGCCAGCAGACTGGATGCCCTACAAGCCTAAGCTTGTACCTGTCCTGTTGCTTGTTCCTACAGCAATGGCCTCACACTGTATTTGTCCTATGTGATTGACTAACTTCACTCAATATAATGCCTTCCCGATCCTTCCATGTCATGAGGTGTTTCATGGTTTCATCGCTCTGTTTTAGGGATGTGTCTTATTCCATTATGTCTCTATACCAGAGTTTTCTTTTCCAATCTTCTACTGATGGGAATTTAGGCTGTTTCCAACTTCTTGCTGTTGTGAACTGTGCTGCCATGAACATGGGGGAGCATACATCTGCTTGTGGCTTGTTTCTTATTTCTTTAGGGTCTATGAGGAGGTACCCAAAAGAACTGGAATTTTTTTTTTTTCAAATCTATGTATCTAAATTTTTTTTTACAAAACAACCTTGGTACCTTCAAAGCACTCTCCATTATACTTCATACATTCGTCAAACCTGTGATTCCATTCTTGGACACATTTTCAAACTCAACTGTTTGGATGGCTGACAGCACCACCCTCATTTTTTTCTTCACCTCTTCTATGTCGTCACATCACTGTCCTTTCATGTCCCCCTGCATTATCGGAAACAAAAAGAAGTCACGAGGAGTGAGGTCAGGTGAGTAAGGTGCATGGGGAAGACAGGCATGCTGTTTTTGCTAAAAACGGGCACACCGAGATGGTTGTGTGAACGGGTACATTGTTGTGGTAGCAAAACCATTCCCCCATCTGCCACAAATCAGGCCTTTTTTGTCACACACTGCTACTCAATCTTTTCAGAATCTCTAAATAGAAAGCTTGATTAACAGTCTGACCTGGTGGAATGAACTCCAAATGCACTACGTGTCCACATTTGTCTGTTTGGGAAGTTGACGGATGTCTAGAATGAGGTTTGTCATCAATTGACATTTCACCTTTTTTGAAATGAGAAAACCCCTTGTACTCTTGAGTTTTTTTCCCATAGCACTGTCTTGTAAGCTGTGTTCAACATCACAACAGTTTCTGCAGGATTTTTCCTGAGCAGGAAATAAAATCTCACAGCTGCATGCTA
>NW_022111321.1:3809591-3815697 GCF_000313985.2 Echinops telfairi | reverse complement strand
TTTCAACTCATAAGGACCCTGTGCCCCAAAGAACTAAAAACAGACTGGTCCTGCACCAGCCTCACAGTTGTTCTGTTTGAGCTCATTGCTGCGGCTCCTATGGCAATTCTTCTTGTCAAGGTCTGCCGTCTGTCCCCTAACCCTCCAATTTACCAAGCTTTCAATCCTTCTTCAGAAGCTAATCTTGCCAGATGTCATTGCTCTTGTTGGGTGCCATCAAGTTGGTTCTGGCCCATAGTGATCTATGCACAACAGAATGAAACACTGCCTGGTCCTGCACCATCCTCACAATTATTCTTGTGTTTGAGCCCATTTGTGTTAGACTGGTTGACTAGAGAAACAAATCCAGAGATACTCATACATGTGTAAGGGAGAGCTTTATATCAAGAAGTAATTATGTATCAAGCAGACATCCCTGTCCAGTCCAGATCAAGTCCCTAAGTCCAATACTACTCCATAAGTCTGATATTAGTCAATAAACCCCTCTTCAGACTCATACAACCACACACAAGAATGCAGAATGCAGGAAGATTACAGAACAGTGGGTGCAAAGTCTTGTAGATCCAATAGCATCTCCAGGGATCTGGCTGCCATCAGCATCTCAAAGTGGCTCTTCAACGGGAAGGTGAAGCAGTGAGAGAGATAGGAGGTTCCCAGGACCCTCCTTATGAGAAGGCAACACCACAAGGAGGTACTATGAGGCTGTGACCCAATTGACAGGCTAGATTCCACCCCTCCAATCTATGAAGTTGACATGAGATTATGTAACTACTACACCGTTGTTGCAGCCACTCTGGCAATCTGTGATAGTTAGGTTTATTGTGCCAACAAGGCCAAAAGAAACATATGAGCAGAGTTTATTTATTTTTTTATTAAATACCTTTATTGGGGGCTCTTATATCTCATCATGATCCATACATTTATCCATTGTGTCAAGCACATTTGTACATATGTTGCCATCATTTTCAAAGCATTTTCTTTCTACTTGAGCCCTTGATATCAGCTCCTCGTTTTCCCCCTCCCTCCCCCACCTTCCCTCCCTCATGAACCCTTGAAAAGTTATAGATTACTTTCATATCCTACATCGTCCTCTGTCACTCTTCACCCACTTTTCTGTTGTTTGTCCCCCTGGGAGGGGGTTATATATTGATCATGTCAGCAGAGTTTAATCAGGTCACAGCTAAATTGGAGGACAACCAAAATAAATAAAGATAGCCAACAAGCCATCTCCCTCTTGATTCCTGGTAATCAAACCAGCATGCTGTTGCTTTACCAAGTTCTGTACTTCAATCTGTGTGTTACATTACCTGTGGGCCAAGCCAACCTGTGGACCATGTTGCTAGAGCTTGAGGCTTCTTTGAGACCTGCTTCACCACAATGCTGGTGCGTACACTGCTTGAGCTTGAGGCTGGTGGATTCTGTCGCCATGCTTGAGTTCGAGATCCCATCAGGGTCTGCTTCGATTAGCTATTGTGCTAGAGTCTACTGACTATTGGCTGACCCACCTGTCTGCTTCCTTGACCTTTGGCCCTGCAGCCCATGTGAGTTGAAGGACTTCTAGTATATAACTGTTCCATGAAAGTGAGTTGAACTGAGCCCTCTGTACTGCTGTGTTGACTAATTAGCTGTTATATTCCTTCTTGCTATATAAACCTATATATATATATAATCATAAGTGTCCTGGCTTTGTTTCTCTAGAGAACCCTGCCTAATACAATTGGTACCAGAAGTGGGGTACTATCAAGAAGATGGAGAGTGGATGCTTGTTTGCCCTCAGCCTCATGGTAGTGTTTCTTCTTTGGCTAGCTCAAGGTCAGATATGGCCATGAAGTTTACTGGTTTGTTTTCTGGAAAGAATATGGGAAGTTAAAGTTTTGATTATTTTCTTTGGCCATTGTCTTTGGTTATTCCTGCTTGAAATGTTGAAAACGAATGTGATTAATGTATATTTTGAATGCAGGGAGTAAAATTGCCCCTTGAATTTCTCAGAGACCATGCTGCTTAGTGAAAATGGCTGACAGAAGTTCAAAATGGCTGACAGAAGGTCAAATGGCTGACAGAAGTCTCTGGCCCGGGGTTGATGAGGAGGCCTAAGTCCATACTTAGTATCAATAGAATAGTTTAGATTAGGACTAAGATAAGGTTAGATAGGGATAGAATCTGATTGTTTTAAGATTGAATTTATGATCTGGCTTTACTAGGTTTATACTGTTTTCTTTTGTGTGTGTGTGTGTGTGTGTGTGTGTGTGTGTGTGTGTGTGTTATTGTTTGAAGCGAACATGTCACAAGACTCCAAATCCATTTCAGTTTCACTTTCCTCCTTTTTTCTTTAAGCCACTCCGGCCACTGTTTAGGTTTAAGGACTAAGGCATCTGGAGGGTATACTGTTTTCTTCTGCCTATTGTTCTTGATATAATGATAGATAGAAATTATTTGGAAGCATAAATAGAGCTTGTAAGCTCATTGTTTCAGCCATCAATTTGACTCTTTAAATGGGTTAGGACACACCTGCAAAGAAGGCTCTGAAAAGATAAGCCCCACCCAGTGCTTTGGAGTCCTCAGGACATTTGCTTTCAAAGAGACTTGCCTGTTGACAGACTTAAGAAAAAAGACTGGCTTTTTAAATTTTGAACTAGTGGCTTGTGCCTGAGGCTGGAAAAATTTGGAGCCACGGAAGGCACTCTGGTCTACAACTGTCTGTGAAAGGGAACCTGTAGACAGGATGAAATACAGTGAGAGAAATGCAGCAATAAAGAGATGGGTTAAGTTTGGCCTCTGACACCTGTAGACCTGGTTCACACCGACTAGAGGAGAAGATGAGAGCGGGTTGACTGGTCTGAAGTTCATGACATAGTACAAGGGAACTAAGGTTGTTGAAAATTTGTGATGTGGCCCATGGTCAAAAAGCGTGGCACCCTCTGGGCACCCTGGTGAGGCTAACCGAGGTGGCTCACATTGAGTTGATCAGAACCCAATCAGATCAAGAGAAGATTTTTGAGCTTGTGAACTGGTGCATATTGCTGCAGACTTTATGGATGGCCTGTCCTGATCTGACTTTGCTAATGGATGCAGACTCACGAGTCCCAACTGGAATGAAGATTCTTCACATAAAAGAATATGATTGTCTCCTCAAAGCACTGGGTTGATGGAAGTAGGCAGTATAGAAATTGGATACCCAAAATGGGGAGGATAAAGGCATGATGTGGCTGGCTTATAAACTTCCATAGGTGGGGGAATATATCTATAGGATTAGAGGATTAGGTTTAGGTGTTCACTTAACGGCAATTGTTAAGCATAGAATATTGTTTTGTTCACTTAGAATATGTTTAAATAAGGTTGACACATTTTGATTTATATGCATTTTAGTTTTATCCTGTTAGGTACAAATAAGACTTTATTATTGTTTTGTTTAAAAATTATGTATGGCTAAAGAGTTGTGTAAAAATGTCAAGTTGACAAGGGGTAATCTGTGGTAGTTACATAATTTCATGTCAACTTGATAAAATAGAATGAAGGGGTGAAGTCTAGTCTGTCAATCAGGTCACAAGGTAACACCCACCAGGAGGATTCTGAGAACTTCCTCTTTTTCTCCTGGGAGGAGGACCACACTCTCTCTCTCTGCTACACATTCCTGTTGCCAAGTCACATGGAGCCATGCTGATGGCAGCCAGAGCCCTGGAGATGCTTCCACTGTCACTGGACTTACAGGACTTTCCACCCATCGGCCTGTGATCTTCCTGCATTTGGCATCATTGCATGTGCTGTGTGAGTCTGAAAGAGGAATATCAGATTTATGGACTTGATCTGAACTGGGCTGGGTGATTTATTGATGCATAATTACTTCTTTATATAAAATTCTCTCTTGCACATATATGAGTGTCAATGAATTTGTTTCTCTACTCAACCCGGAATAGCACACAATCCATCTCACTGAAGACCTTCCTCTTTTCCCACTGCCCTTCCACTTTACTAAACGTGATGTCCTTCTCCAGGGACTGGTCTTTACTGACAACATGTCCAATGTGTGTAAGATGAAGTCTCATCATCCTTGCCTCTAAGGATCACTCTGGCCAGACTTCTTGATAACTCCCAATAACATGTCCAAAGCTCATGATACATAGCTTTGCAATCCTTGCACTTAAGAATAGTGGTTGGGGTTTACATAGCATATTTTGGGGAGACACAAATCAACCCTTTACACCCTCATTTTTCATTTGTCTTTTAACTTTAGCTGTAGTGTTTAAAAGCTTTCTCCTCACCTACTTTTCTTTCTTGCCTTTTAAAATATTAGTAAATCTATTGGTCTCCGACTTGATAGTGACTCTGGTGTCTTGATTAAAAAGCTCTCACTAAATTTATGAAAATATCTATCTATAGTTCCATGTTATTCATCACTTTTTCTGTTTTTTTCACTAAATCATTTTTAAAACAAACATTTCTATATGCAGACCACTCTGGAGGACCAAGGCTAGAAACGGAGTTAAGAATTAGGTGACCTGGAGGAACTGATACAAGGGCTCAAGCAGAAAGAAAATGTTTTGAAAATGATGATGGCAACATATGTACAAATGTGTTTGATACAATTGATGTATGGGTTGTTATTAGAGCTATAAGAGCCCCCAATAAAATGATTTATTTAAAAAAAAAATTAGGTGATCTGTTATAGCCTTTCAAAGTGATCTTCTATGGCAGGGTAGAACTGTCCCTGTGGGTTTCTGAGACTGTAACACTTTATGGGAGTAGAAAGTCTTGGAATCAACTTGATGGCAGTGGATTTGGCTTGATTTTTGAGTTAAAGCATTTATTTAAGAATGAAAAAATAAAAACAGAAGAAAATCCTCCCTCAAATCACTGCTATTGAGTTGATTCTGACTCATAGTCACCCTTTAGGATAGAGTAGAATTGCTGCTCCTTAGGGTTTCTGAGAAGCTCTGGTGGTATGATAGTTACCTGTTGAGCTGTGATCCAAATGGTCAGCAGTTCAAAACCACTAGCAGCTCCTTAGGAGAAAGACTGGGCTTTCTACTCATGTAAACAGTTAAAGTCTCAGCAATCCCCAGGGAGTCGCTATGAGTCAGCCTTGACTTTATGGCAGTGAGAGGGTTCCTGAGCTTCATCTAGTTTTAACCACCAGCCTTGTAGTTAACAGCCCGACAATTAAGCTATGACATTACCAGGACTTCATAAATAACAACCTACGCTATTTATATCCTTGCTGTGGCAGGAAGACACTTTTGACCTCTTCACAGTGGTGAGCAATGGGCTTCTACTGGCTACCTCTTTCATTCTGTTTCATGACTAGCTTCCTCCTGTAGTGGTTTCCATTGCTTCTTCCTTCTGAAGCTCGCCTTTGCCTCCAACTCATCAGAGCCTTAGACATAATCAGAGCTCCCACTTCAAGTCAGAGGGAGCCCTCGTGGGCTAAGTGTAGTGTAGTGGGTTAACCAATGGGAAGGAATTTCAAGGTTGGAGATTCAAAGCCACCAGCTTCTCCTTGGGAGAAAGCTGAGACTGCTTTAGTCTCAGCAGTCCTATAGTGCAGCTCTACTGTGTCCTATCATGTCTCTATGAGCCTGAATCGATGACACACCTTAATGGCAGTGGGTGTAACTTCACAGGTCAAAGTTGTTCTGGGATCAGCAACCACAGCCCCCCTCTGTAAACAGATGTAGAGCTCAGAAAAGGATACGATGAATTTTAATTTGGGGTATTTTATCACCCGAGCCAACTCTTGGCTTCTGCATTCATAAATTGTCCTGACCCACAAAGTAACCCTGTCGCAGTGTTTTGAATTTCACCCTTGGTGAAAGTGCACCATATGGCTGTCTGGGCTGTGGATTTGGAATGAGGGCAGTGAGTCGCAGCTGTCTAGCCCAGCCCATACTGAGGCCAGAAAGCTCCCACCGGCCCCTTTGGCCTTCCAACTCCCAGCAGGTGATAAATCCTTACTGTTAATTAAGTCAACCATTTATTTTATTTATTTATTTATTTATTTTTATATATTTTTTTTAATTTATTTATTTTTTTTTGTTTGTTTGTTTTTTTTTAATCAATTTATTGGGGCTCATACAATTCGTCACAATACATAGATCAATTGTGTAAAGCA
>NW_022111321.1:3804227-3809261 GCF_000313985.2 Echinops telfairi | reverse complement strand
TGTTACCTCCCCATTGTCCCCATATTCCCATGCCACACCTCAAGGCAATTGTTAATCCTGTCTCTGTTACTGTCTGTAGATCTACCTATCTTGGTACAGAAAATCATACCGAACACAAACAAGAAGCAATTTGCTAACAAACAAATGAACAAACAAACAACCAAACAGAAAAAGACCAATAACAATGACTAGACAAAACAAAAGCATATAAAAAAGAAAGCAGAAAATACTGAAAACTGAAACAACTTTAAAATGGGTCAAAAATGAGCTCATATTATAAAATATTACATTTTAACCTAACTACATCTGCAAAAATCAACTTTACAAAGCTCTCTGACTGACAGCAAGGCTAGTTACATCCCTTGACTATCGTCAGAGAATTCACTGAGGCTTAATCCAGGTGTGGGCCTGGCACAAGTGGACTTTGGGCTTCCACTCTCATCTATAATCTTCTGAAAAACAGGTGTTCACAATTTGAGCTCTGATACCATTCCTTCCTTTGGATTTGGATTTTATTCTTTACAATCCTTGGATCATACAGGCTGGCATGCTTCTTCCATGTAGATGCTTCACTTATGCGGCTGTTTACTTGAAGACAAGCCTTAATATCACAGGTGCTAGTCTTTCTGATAACCAGGCACCATCTAGTTTGTTCACCACTCTTTGCTATAGCACCCATACCTTCATGAGAGTGAACATTGAACCATGTCATAATAACTAATTGTTTTTAGATTGGAGCTAGAATTAAATGTGAACCCAAGATCCATTCATATAGCATGGTTTATATATGTCGTTGGTTCATTTTAGAGACATCATTATCATTTTTATGATAGAGAACATTATAAATCATCTCCCTGGGTCATAATATAATTCTGTTGATTGTGTCATTAATTTAGCCAATGGTGTAGAATTTAAAACACAGTTGAGAAAAGGTAATTATATAAGTATTGGCCGACTTCAGACCACAATACATGAATTGTTGACTTGTACAGATTAAACTCTTGTGATTGGACACTATTTACACAAAAAATGGGGATTGGTGATGGGCAAAACTTTCGATAACACCCACTCACAAAGGCAGAACCACGCCCAGCAGATTAATATATGTCATAAGAAAGCAAGGAGAGTATTAAAATAGTAAGCCTATGATAGTCCCCGGCCACCATCCTCAAAGCAAGAAATCCAAACCAAAGTCCAACGACCATCAATCCCATAACCTTGGATAGCAGTCATTTGCTGCTTCTCACAGTAGGTGTTTTAGCCTAAGTCCAAGGGAATATGTCAGTTCTTTAAATCTGCTACAGGGAGTTTGAGGTAAACCTCTGTTTGCTTAGTGGAGTTGCCATATTGAATTCTTCTGGCGTGGTCTATGAAGGATGTTGTGCACCTCAAAAGGACAGAGTCTAAAGTCCCAGTAGTCTACAGCACACGGTCGGGACCACCAAGGGCTGGACTGAAAGTAGGTCCAAACTACCCAACTGGAAACATGGTACAAGGCGTATTCTCCCCTTGGGTTGCAGCGAAGTATTGTTAAGTGCTTTGTTCCCCATTTGAGGTTGCTCCACCAGCACTTACCAACCAAGAGAAATGTAATTGCCTTCTTTGAGACTAACCTACCGCCCTGTCCCCATCTTGACTTGAATTTCCCCTCTGGGAGGAGTGTCTGTTGATTTGGGGTGATCTTAGCACAACGATGCATGGCAGCACCTGAATGGTCTCCCCTCTCTCTCCTTTAGAAAAATTGACCCCAGTTAAGGTGAGGTCTCCTATGTCAATGTAGGCTTTTGTTTTTGTTTAGTTCAGCCATTATAGTATTTTAAAAAAAGTATTATTTAAGGATCGTT
Organism: Echinops telfairi; assembly: GCF_000313985.2. Classification (NCBI taxonomy): domain Eukaryota; kingdom Metazoa; phylum Chordata; class Mammalia; order Afrosoricida; family Tenrecidae; genus Echinops; species Echinops telfairi. Next base: position 3,807,417 of record NW_022111321.1, on the reverse strand, counting down.
TTATTGGGGGCTCTTACAGCTCTTATAACAATCCATGCGTCAATTGTATCAAGCATATTTGTACATATGTTGCCATCATTATTTTCTAGACATTTATTTTCTATTGAGCCCTTGGTATCAGCTTCCCTTTTTACCCTCTCTCCCTATCCCAATCCTTGTGACCCCTTGATAATTTATAAATTATGATTATTTTCATATTTTATACCAATCAGTTCCCCCTTCCTCCCCTCCTCCCTATCTTTCCCCTACCCTTCTGGTACCGCTACTCCCATTCCTGTTTCTGGATTCTGGGGGTCATGGGCTCTTATCTCTTAACTGTACCTATACACATGCTCTGGTCTAGCCCACAGTGAAGGCCAGTACTGGGGTCATGATAGTGGGGGGTGAGGACACCTCAAGGAACCAAAGGGGTATTGTGAGTTTCATCAGTGCTTTACTGCTCCCTGATTGACTAATCCCTTCCCTGTGACTCCTCTGTGAGGGGATGTCCCATTGTTGACAGATGGAGTTTGAGTCTCTGTCCCAACACCCCACTTTCTCAACAATATGTTTTTTATTTTGGGTCTGCTGATGCCTGTTTCCTTGTCCCAGCGACACCTTATGATTGCACAGGCTGGTGTGCTTCTTCCAGGTAGGACTGTTGCATCTCTGCTAGATGGCTGCTTGTTTAACTTCAAGCCTTTAAGATCCCAGAAGCTATATCTTTTAATAACTGGGCACCATTTCTTCACATTTGCTTGTGTACCCATTTTGTCTTCAGCTATTATGTCAGGAGGGTGAGCATCACAGAATGCCAGGTTGTTAGAACAAAGTTTTCTTGTGTTGAGGGAGGGCATGAGCAGAGGCCCAAAGTCCATCCATTACCTCAATATTTTGCCATATAAATATATGTACCTAGGCCAATACCTCTATTTTTATGAATTAATGTAATTACATGTGTACACATCTATGCTTGAAGTAGTTTTTTAGATGTGCTGTAAAGGGAGTGCTATAAAGTTCATGGGCACTAACTAGGCAGGCTCTCTACCTCATTGCTTGGGAGACCAGATTAAAAGATTACGTGATCTGATAGCAGAATCCTGCCTTCATCTTTGTATTTATACTTATAGCAGTAGACTCATACAATACTTGACTTTTGTGATTGACTCACTTCACTCAGCATAATGGTCTCCAGGTCCACCCATGTCCTGAGGTGTTTCATGATTTCATTACTGTGTTTTAAGGATGCATAGTACTCCAGTGTGTGTATGTACCAGAGTTTCTTTATCTACTCGTCCACTGATGTTACCCATTGCTGTTCATGTTATCTCATTTTTTTTTCATTTATCCTACAAACGTGTTCCCAATCCTAAAGTTTCCTTCAAACAACGTACTCTGCAGTGATCTATCATTTAAATTGGTCCCTTCCTGACCCTTCTCTGAGCCCTTGTGCATTTCTTTCCTAAACATTGTCTCCATTTGTAGTTCCTTTCGTTGTATTGCTTATTTGCATTTTTACTTTCTCCTTCATGACAATATAAGCCCCTTGGGAACAGGAACCATGTTTGCCTCACTGACAAGTATATCCCCCAATCTTAGCCCAGTCACAAAGGAATAATCCAGTCTTTATTGATAGATTAAACTAGAGATGACCCATTAGTTTCCTAAGGATTCCTGGTGGTGTAGCAGTTAAGCATTCAGCTGCCAACCAAAAGGCTGGCAGTTCCACCCCACTGGCCACTCCGATCAGGCAGGAGAAAGATGTGGCAGTCTGCTTCCATATGATTCAAGACTAAACCAATCCCATTCTCATCCAGTTGATTCTGAATCACAGCAATCCGACAGCTCAGAGGAACTGCCTCATCAGGTTTCTAAGGGTGTCGTCTTTACTGCCGCAGATTTCTCCTCTAGAGGGGCTGGTGGTGTAAACCACTGACCTTTCACTTAGCAGCTGAGCACTTTGCCATTGCCCCCCCCCCAGCCCCCCGGCAAGATAACAGCCTTTGGGGGAACCCAATGGGGCAGTTTTACTCTGTCATATTGGGTCATTATGAGTCGGATCAACGCAACTGTAACAGGTTTGGCTTTTTGTTTTGCTTATTCGTTTCCCACTAAAATGACTCTTTCCTTTCATTTGTATTCATTTATTAAGAAGAGCCATCAGGGAACAAGAACATTACGGCACATATTTAGAAGAGAGAGAGCATATGAAGCCATATGGCAGGGTACAGGGGTGGTCAGAGGAGGACAGAGAAGGATTGTGGAAGGATTGATCTGCCAGGTGGAACCTCTGAGAAGCTCTGGGTGCAGTGTAGGCAGATGTGAGAGCACAACCAAAAGGCCTGCCTATGCACCCCACCCCATGCCCCCTGCCCAAATCCAGAGAACAGGCAACCTAGTCTTAACCTTGAGATGGGGGAGGGGAAAGGGAACCTGCACACAAAAGGTGTCTTATCGGGAACCAGCAGAGAGGTCTGAGGGGCCAGCCCCAATCCCAACTACATGGACAGCCACCCCTCCCCCCAGAATAATGTACTTCCAAGGACAGTACTGAAGCTACAGCTCAGGGAGAGGGACAGGTCTGATCAGAGCACATGGGGGCAAATGAAGGAGGAGGAAGAGAGAGTGGAACACATCACAGCCCACCAAGCCTTGAGGATGATATTCCTGCTCAGAGCAGCCAATCTACAGAGAAGAACATATGGCTGGCCCCACTATGAGACATGACATCCCTCACTGACTCATAGCCCTACAGGGGACAACACGACACAGTGTGGGAATTGTGCCTGATCTGATCCCACCACACCGAAAACACTAAGGGCGTGCAACAGAACAACAAGGGGAACAGAGCAATGAAGTCCCCAGGGAATACCAAAAATAGACTTTGAGGTCAGGGCTTGGCCCCCCATCAGACTGGGCCTGAAAACACCCCTAAAGGTCAACAAACAGACCTGAACTATTTAAAGGCTTTTCTTTCTTTTTTTGGCCATTGGTTTGTTGTTGTTTTCTTTCGTTGCTTTGTTTTGTTGTGTCTTGTTTTTGTGCATATCATTATCTCTCCAGTTCTCTCTAAATAAGATAGGTGGGATAAAGAATCTGGAGAAGAAAACAATGGGACCAACAATTCCTGGGAGACATGGGAGAAGGGGAGGTGGGTGGGGGGGAGGAAGTGGGTGTTAACAAACCCAGGGACAAGGGAACAACAAGTGAT
>NW_022111321.1:3800619-3803099 GCF_000313985.2 Echinops telfairi | reverse complement strand
AAATGGTGTCTTATCTAAACAAATTAAATATAATTCTTGATAATGTTGAAGCTTCACATGGGTCTTGGTAGCTGAGAGAGAACCATGTTTATTCTGGCATTTGGGGGTCCTGCACCCTAATATTATTCCTCTGAACTTACTCAGAATTTGTCTTTGAGTTAACAAGTCCCCTTCTGTACTTCGAACTCCTGCCTCCCTGTTGCTTACTCAGGAGAAAGCAGTTCCATATATACAACCCCAGAACAGACCCCCCAACTAGCCCAAACCATCAAGCTAGCCCTTCACTCTGAAATACAGACAGGCAGCCAGGCTTGTCAGACAGAGAAAACAAGCAGCACGAAGTAGGAAATCAAGATTGACCTTGGAGGAAACAGGTCATTCTTAGACCAGAAGCAAGCTTGGGGAGAAAAGCACATTCTAATTAATATCTTCCGAGGTTTGAGAAAATACCACATCCATTAAGCCAAAGCCAGCAGGCTGTGCAAACAGCCTCAGAATTTAAAAATGTCTGCTGGAAATTATAAGTGGATTGCTGAAACTCAAAATATTAGAAGATTGCATTAGGAAACACAACACAGAACAAAAAGTCTGAATAGGTCATGATCAAAATCAGCCACCTTTGAAAGATTTTCTGTAGCTAAATCCAGAAATGGAAATGGCCTCCTCTGAGCAGTGGCTGGTGTGGAGGGGCTGGCTGGGACTCTGTTGTTCTGTACTTTAAATCCTCTGAGCTATGTACTTTTGATATATCAAGCCTCATTGCCTAAACCAATCTAACTGCAAATCCAACAATTCCCCTCCACTACTTAAAACTACTACTAACAACTAGAACAACTTAGAACTCATCACTCTTAGCCAGAAAGAATAGAGCTCAGAATCTTATATCTGACCATGACCTTAGTGACCAGCCATTCTCCTCTCTCTCACTCCTCAGCTTTCCCCCAACCCAATGCAACCGCCTCAATAGGCCTTACATGTGGGACTTGGAAGACAGACAACCTTGGTTTCAAACCTGTCCGAATCAACTCGATGGTAGGGAGGACGAGAAATGGCTTAGATTGTAATTTGAACAATGGAGTTAAGCGAATTCACTTCTAACGTCTGTCTCAAGGTTGTGAGGAGCAATGGTTGGGTTGATGGTTCGAAGCCACCCATTGGCTTAGGGCAGTGGTTTTCAACCTTCCTAATGCTGCGACCCTTTAATATAGTTCCTCATGTTGTAGTGACCCAACCATAAAATTTTTTTCGTTGCTATTTCAGAACTGCTGTTATGAATTGGGCAACCCCTGTGAAAGGGTCGTTCAACTTGTCAGTCAAGTGGTAGCTTGGTGACATCTCCTAAGAGCAAGATCAAACAGAGGACTTCTCTTTGCGTTCCTGTTTGCTGATACTTTGTGCCTGCCTCCAGGGGTGGCCCTAAGGTAATATAGACATTAGGGGGCAAGAAGGACCATTTTTTGTCCTTCACTTTTAGAATGCAAGTATTTCATGTCTTGAGGACTTGGCTGCTTTTTGCCTAGCATTTCATTCTTCTCTCAAAGCTTGAGGAGCTGTCTTCCCCCAACCCCTTTCCCAGCTTGGCTCAAGCCTCAGCCCCTCTGCCACGCCTTCTCTGTGTCCCCACCACCCAGGCCCTGTTTCGTAGGCTTCCAGTGATGTGCTCCTTGGCTGCTGCTGCCATCTCCTCCTCCAGTCCAGGAGTGCCTCACTGGAAGGATGCTCTTCTTTGCGCTCATGAACTCCAGTGCAACACCTGGAGCAGGGTTTGTTCAGTGAGTCAGTGTGGGAGAATGAGGGTTGGAGTGGCAGAGAATGAAGAACAGACAGAAAAACCAGTTACTGGAAGGACAACCATGCCAGACGCTTCTCAGTCCAAGCGGAAGGACGTGGGGAAGGCCCCTCTGGAGTGCTGGGCACCGTGGGGCTGAGGTCCTGGGAGGCTCCAGGGAGGCCATCGGCTGCCTAGCGCACAGCTGAAGGGAAGGGAAGGCGGCCACAAAAGCCACTTCTCCAGCTGAGTCCTAGCTCTGTGGCCTTGCCCGTGAGGACATGGAGACCCGGGAAGCACACTCTATTCCCCAAAGAACATTAACACTGGTTTCTTGGTTGATTGATTGATATTTTAATAAGTTATGCCATCTGATATCTGATTCCTTTCAGCAGAAAAGCAAAGCAAGACACTCTTTCATGAAGGTCAGGAGTCTGGCCAAAGTCTCTCAGAGAGTGGGAAAGTCAGATTAAAACTCATGTTTCCAAAATCCCCCAGTGAGGTGTGATTCTAGCAGGGGGTGGGATTAAAAGGAGAGCTGAGCCAGAAAGCCCCTAGCTCCGCCTCCCCCCACCCTGCCCCCCCAATAGCAAACAAGGCAGCACAGGAGCCTAAGATGGAAAGGCTTCGGAAGCCCCAATATTCCTTCCCAATCCGCAGCCTCTTCTGCTCCCTCTACACAAGGGCTGACCCTTGGTTGGTGGGAGCTCCT
>NW_022111321.1:3797535-3800021 GCF_000313985.2 Echinops telfairi | reverse complement strand
CGCGCGGGGCCACCTGGGCGCAGGCAGACACAGATACAGTACGGGCAGCTGTTTAAAGACTCTTCATAGATGGTGTCAGGTACCACCTCTGTCTTTGCACAATGAGGTACTACTTTTTTTACAGGTGAGGCCAAAAGACTCGTAAAGGTTCGTCCCAGCTCATGCAGCTAAGAGCTGGAAAGAAGCGATTTGAACTCTAGTCCATCCAACTCCACCATAGATAATGTCCTTCATCCTACTGTTCCCATTGGGCCAGTTTCCCCCACTGGCCTCTCAAGGTTGGAAGCAGGTTCATCTCTGCTCCTTCGCCCACTGGGGCCTCTGCTCAGTACCCAGAGGGCCAGCATCTCCTGCTTCTATTGGCACTCAGGATGGGCACCTAGGCTCTTAGTAACAGGCTTTGCATTCATCTGCCCCCTGCCCCACACCTGGCCTCCCCACCTGCCGGATCCAAGGCCCCAGGTTTGGGGAGCAGGCGTAGAAGCAGATGGCCTGGATGATGTGTTTCTGACAGCTGGGAGTCAGGAGGCCGCAGTGAGTCAAGCTGAAGTTGTGGAGCCGCGACACTTCCAGGTGGGCTTCCCAGCTGGCGTCGGTGGTGCAACAGGAGTTATCCTTCCAGGGCATACACTGGATGGAAGAGGGAACAGAGAGCACGACACCCCAAATCAAACCCTTGGCCATCGAGCCAATTCCAGCTCATGGTGACCCTACAGGACAGAGGAGAATGGTCCCTTTGCGTTTCTGAGTCTGTAAATCTTTACAGGAGCACAAAGCCTCACCTTTCTCCCACAGAGTGGCCGTTGGTTTTGAACTGCTGACCTTGCAGTGAGCAGCCCAACTTGTAACCCACGATCCCACCCCGAGGCTCCAATCTAGGAATCAAGAGAACAGAATAAAAATGCCTCTCAGGAGAGGACCTGGGATGGTGGGCTCGCTTTAGGCTCGCCGCCCCTTCCCTAATTATGGGGTTATTGCTGTCCAATCAATCCTGACTCTTAGCAAGCCTGAGCGGAGCTGCCCCCAGTGTTTTCTAGGTTAGCAGCTTTATGGGAGCCGATCACCATGTCTTTGTCACATGTGTTTGATATCTAGACATATTTGAACTGCCGAGTTTCCCGTTAGCAGCTGAGCACTTAATTGTGACTCCTGAGCTCCTTTGATTGGTGGAAGAATCCTGAGTATTTGCCAGGGTTCACATTCAAGGTCAGAAGGCACCCTGCACACACTGACCTCTCGACCACAGGCTGCTGCTGAAGCTTCCCAGAAGCTCAACTTCCAGGGTTTCAGTCATTGAGAAGTGATGGAGGCCTCTGGGGGAAGCAGGTGGAGGCAGGCCAAGGAGACCCAGGAATCTGGGATTGCACTGAATAGGAGGGTGCACGCCTCTAAGAAGGATGCACAGACTAAATGCTTGTTCACCTCACACTCCTCCCTCCAGGTCCCTAGGAGGGAGGACAGGCTTATTTTTATCTGAGATGAATCAACCATGGGTTTGGTGTTGGAGCAGGGGAGGGGCCACTGTTCTGAGATGAGAAGGTTAGATCCCTGGACTCTTCCGGCCTGCCAAGGCCATGGTCTCCTGCTGGCTGCCTTTGCCCCAATCCCGACCCCAGGACCCACGTGAGCCCGAGCTGCTGGGGCTACTGAGAACATTGTGCCCCTTGTGTCTCTCCCTCCGCCCTGGGTCAGGTCTGGCCTCTGTACCTCCTCATAGAGCTTGTCTTCTGGGCCAGGCGCTTGCTTATGGTGGCTGGTGTTCATGCAGACAGCGAGTCGTTTGTCCCCAGTCCAGGCAGGTGTGACTGTCCACAGCCCGAACAGGAGCAGCCACCACCAGGTCATGGTGACCTGCTGCAGAAAGGAGACCAGCTCTGCTTTTGGCATGGGGAGACCGATCCCCTCCTGTCCCTCCACCATGCCAGACCCTGAGGAGGGAGCCTCAGGTCAGCAGGTAAGCTCGTGAACCATGTGTACCACCCACTTAGTGAGACACAACTTGGGGATCCAGAGCTTTGATGTGGGCCTTGCAAGAAGCCTCCAAATGCTGTCCAAGTACGCAAGCACGTGCCCAGAGTCAGATTTAGAGCCATGGCCCAAAGGGTGAGATAAACCCAGGCTGCTCCATCAAGTGCTGACCGGATGTCCAGTCCTTCTGAGGGGGTCCAAGCAAAGGGCACAGCTCCGTGGGGGAGCGTATCCTGCCCATCTCCTTGACCGGCCAGAGTGCTTTCCGCTAGACCAGGGGCCGGCAAACGTTGGAGATGGAAGAGCCACTCCTGTCCCTTGCAACAACTTAGAAATCATTCAAGAGCCTTAAATCTATTTTTAAAGAGGAAACCACTATCATCTGTTTCCATTTCACTTCAGATCCACATGGACGAACCATAAGAGCCGCTTATGGCTCGTGAGCCGGCAACCCCTGCACTCCCGCAACCCCTCTGCTTCCATCAGCTCTGTCCCCTCTCACACCCCATCCTAAGCTC
>NW_022111321.1:3788822-3797078 GCF_000313985.2 Echinops telfairi | reverse complement strand
GTGGGTCCACGGCTCTCTCTCCGTCCCCCCAGGCCTGGGACCGCCTCAGTCCCAGCACAGTGACACGGATACCCTGTGCCCAGCCTTGGCTTTTCTAGACCCGAGGCCCCACCTTCAGAGCACATTCTCAGAGCCCTCTCTCTACAGCACCAGTTACGAGGGCATCGACCCTCCCTGAGTATTTTTAGAGTCAGGTCTGTCAGGCATGGGTCCCAAGACACTCCTCTCGCTGTTCTCTCTGCAGGAACAGGGTGGTGTTGTTTTTTCCATGAAGCTTTCTAGCCAGTCTACATCACCCCCAAGACCTTTTCCCACACTGGTCTGCGAAGAAGGAGGGGGAAGAAAATGAGAGGATTCACCTGTGAGTAATTGTGAACCGATCCCCTCCCCCACCCCCAAGGGTCATCCTGCTGTGTCTAAAAGGAGCCCTCTGAGAACAAGAGGAGGGATTACCAGTAAGAGCCAGGAATGGGGTGTGTCCTCCGGACCAAGAATCCTCCAGAAGACAACCGTACCATCCGAGAAGCCACAGCAGAACCAGGAGCCAGAGCACGGAGCCGAGTGATGACCTTCCCTCCCGTGCTTGGGGCATGGATTGGGGAAGCTGGGCTAGCTGACCCGGGGAGTGTGAGTTGAATGCCCTCAGGCTGAGGCTTACAGGAGGGTGGTATGTTCTTTGGGGATTTATTAGCAGACCCGCAAGAACGTGCAACATGTTCTTTTGTCACATATCCTGATAAACAACTCTCCTGAGCATTTCTCACTGACGTTGCAACTTAACTTCACTAACAAACCTTTTAATCATGAGCTTCATCCGTGAGCTCTGGGCAGCCATGGCAATGGAGAGTAGCAAGAGAGGACATCAGTGAAGACCACATGCCCACCCGCCCGCCCTTGGTACTCACTTCTGTAGCAGGAGTGCTTCCCGGCGCCCTCCGACCTCCAGAGACTGAGAGGCTGAGAAGACTGTCCCTGGTCTGCCCATTTATGACCCGAACCTGTGTCATTGGGCAAACCTGTTTCAGCTGGGCCCAGGTGGAGCGAAGAGTCTAGGGAGCTCTGTGAAACTGCACCTGTCTCTCCCACGGAGGTAGCCTTCCTGTAGGCAGGACAGTGGGTTCTCAGCAAATTTACTTCCTCAAGAAACCGAGACCGCCCCACCCCCAGGGGTTCAAATCTCCGCTTTCAGCGCTGCTTCTCACTAGTTAGATGACCGTGGGAAACCCGACTTAACCTCGCCAGGCAACAGTTTGCCCATTTGCAAAGAGGATTCGTATAGTGGGGTTGTAGGGAAGAAGAACTTGGAGTTGTTATTCAAAGAGACGACTTCCACTCACAGTGGCTCCGTGCAACAGAATGGAACTACCCTCCTAGAGTAAGGGGACCAGACGTCCCGCTTTTGGCGGGACAGTCCCGATTTTTAACAATTTTCCCCATGTCCCACAGAATTTTTTAAAAGTCCCGATTTTGGGAAAGAATGCACGATAAGCTAGGGTATACAGTTTTCGGCTGTTATGTGGCTATTTCGCCAGGATATGAGTTTTATCAATGGTGTCCCGCTTTTGTCCTGCTTTACCAATGTTAAAATCTGGTCACCTTACCCTAGAGTCTTCTTTCTGGGAGCCCATCATCAAATCTTTCTCCCCCTGGGTGGTTTCCAACTGCCACCAACCTTTCAGTGAGCAGCCAAGTGCTTGACCGTTGTGTCCCCAGTGCCCTTGGTGCATGAAAAGGACTGCACATGCCCTGAGACAGAGCCAGGACTCAGTATGACTTCCGGTTTCTGTTTTCTCCGGAGTCTCTCTTTCTGCCCTGCATGCTTCCTCTGGCAGCATCTTGGTTACCTGGGAGAGACCACACAGGGGGTTGAGTCACAACACCCACCTTGGCTCACAGGAGCAGCGGTTTCTGCAGGAGAGCACACCCCACAGCACCAGGAAGCACACAACAACACAGGACACTTCAAGGGCAGGAATGCTTCCTGTGAAATATCCCACACGTCATCACGCTACATATCCTCAGCAGCAGCAGCAGGAAAATGGCCTTCTCCACCAAGGAGGGGCTGGATAGCCTGGAAGGGATCCGGAATAGGGTCCCCCAAATCATGACGACCCTGGAAAAGCAGTCCCTGCTGTGCTCATGTCTTGCAGCACCTGTCTTCTCCAAAGTGGAAACAGCCGAATCCACTGGAGTTCCACTGATTATACATAGGAAATAAAAGCAGGACATGAAAAGCACTTTTTAACAGAGGAAAACAAACGCCTTGTGTTGTTCAGCTGCACAGTTGAGGCGCGAGACATGTACTAAGTGAGTTTCCAGGCATGCATCATCACATGTGAGTGTACTGAGTAGGAGACCTGGTGGCATCATCAGGTAAGTGTTGGATTGCTAACCCCAAGATTGGTGGTTCAAACCCACCAGTCACTCACTGGGAGGAAGGTGAGGCTGTCTGCTCCTGTAAAGGTTTAGAGCCTTGGAAACCCTATACAGGTAGGGGTGCTATGAGTTGGAATCCATTCGAGGGCAGTGAATTTGGCTGTCCTGATACTTAACAGGCAGACAGGGGGCTGGTATTCTTTATACACAGCCTCGCTAACTTATTCCTCACAACCACCTTAGAACGATCAGCTTCCCTGCTTTAACTGTCAGGGGATGGAGGCTCAGCCAGAAGTTAGGTTCTGGATCAGGTGAAGCTAGGTTCTGGGATCAGGTGGTGGTGTTGGCAGCTGCCAGCTCATGGCAGCCCCATGTACAAGAGAATGAAATCGTATCGGGCCTCACATCATCCTGATAAGTGGGCAGGGATTGGACCATTGTAATCCATCCAGTTTTTACTCACTGACTTTGGGAAATAGATCATCAGACCTTTCTTCCTAGTTCTGATTGACCGCGAGTCTCTGCGGAAACCTGGTTAGCAGCCTAGCAACATGCAAGGCTCCGCCAACAGAGGGAAAGTGGGCACATTGGAAAGTGAGGATTCTACCACTAAACCACTAATGCTTTATGAACTCAAGTACAAATATAAAACTCCATCTTTCATGCTCTTAAAGACCAGCTGATGGAGAAGTAGAGGCTGTCTGATGAAGCTGCTGCTGCTTATTTGTTTAAGTTTATTGTCATAATCAAATTGTGTTTATACTGGGGGTGAGTATTGGCTTTATAATGTGCATAAGGTTTTCAGTGCTACTTTCTCCGAAGGGGGCAGCCGATTCCTTCTTCACAGTCTGATCTTAGTCTTGAAGTGGCACTGAAACCTGCTCACTTTGGGTGACCCATCTGGCATCTGAAACACCAGTGACAAAGCTTCCAGCCTCCCAGCAACACACAAGCTACCACAGTAGGACAAACTGACAGACAAGCCCATGAGAACCGAACTGCAACCTGAATTTTAAGAACATCTCAAGAACAGATTTCCTGCACTGAACACTAATGACAGAAGGACTGGTGAGTTGTGGGATGACATCAAGACCTTTATTTATGAAGAAAGCAAAAGGTCATTTAAAAAAAACAGGAAAGAAAGATCAAAGTGGGTATGTGAAGAGACTCTGAAACTTTCCCTTGATTGTAAGAGTAGCTAAGGCAAATGGAAGAAATGATTCCGTCACAGAGCCGAACAGAAAATTTCAAAAGGAAGCTTGAGAAGACAAACTCAAACAGTGTAATGAAAGGTACAGAGACCTAGATTTAGAAAGCAAAAAGGAAGAATACACTCAGCACATCTTAAACTGAAAGGGCCCAAGAAAAATATTCCAGCCTCAAGTTGCAATGCTGAATGATTCTCTGGACAAAATATTTAATGGTGCAGAAAATATTAAAAGAAGATGAAAACAATGAACACACAGTCACTGTACCAAAAAGAATGAGTTGGCATTCTACCAGTTCAGGAGGTAACATATGAGCAAGAACCAATGGTGCTGAAGGAAGCAGTTCAAGCATCAGCCAAGGACAAGACTTCAAGAATTGATGGAATCCCTACTGAAATATTTCAACAAGCCGATGAAACTCTAGAAGCAACACTAGTCTGTGTCAGGAAATTTGGAAGACAGTGATTTGGCCAATTGACTGGAAGAGATGCATATTTGTACTCTTTGAAAAGAAAGGTGCCCCAACAGAATGCTCAGATTATAGAACAACATTACTGATATCACATGCAAGTGAAATTTTGCTGAGGATCACCCAACAATGGTTGCAGTGGTACATTTACAGGGAGCTGCCAGGGGCTCGGGCCAGATTCGGAAGAGGACCTGGAACAAAGAATATCATTGCTGATGTCAGAAGGCTCTTGGCTCAAAACAGAATACAAAAAAAGAAAAAGTTTACTTCTGTTTTTTTGACTACACCAAGTCATTCAATTGTGCAGATCCTAACAAACTATGGATAGCCTTGAGAAGAATGGAATTCCAAAACACTTCCTTGTGCTCACGCTGAGCTGGTACATGGACCAAGAGTCAGTTGTGCAAAGAAACAAGATAATATGTTTTAAAATCAGGAAAGATGTGTTTCAGGGTGGTATCCTTTCACTTTATAAGCTAAGCAAATAATCTGAGAAGCTGGTTTTTATGAAGAAGAATGCAGCACCAGGATTGGAGAAAGGTTTATTAACAACCTTCCAGATCCAGATGACATACCTTGCTTGCTGAAAGTGAGCATTTGCTGATGAAGATCAGGAATCCCAGCCTTCAGTATGGTTTATGACTCAATGTCAGCAAGACCCAAATCCCCACAGCTGGACCATCCCTAACATCATGCTCACTGGAGAAAAGATTGAAGGCGTCAAAGATTTTGTCTTGCTTGGATCCACAATCAATGCTCACGGAAGCAGCTGTCAAGAGCTCAAAAAACATGTTGCATTGGGTCAATCTGGTGCACAAGACCTCTTCAACATGTTGAAAAGCAAGGATGTTACTTTGAGGACTAAGGTACACCTGACCCAGGCTATAGTATTTTTTTGGGTAATATTTATTAACACATTTATTCTGGTTTCATAGCACAAAATAAGTAGTATTCTTCTTTTCAATTAAATAATATTTTATTGACATATCTTACTCATTCCAATATATCTCTTCACTTCCCATGCAGTTCTGGGTGGGTTTATATAATCATCAATGCGATCAACTCCCTCCTGCAACACCCCCTGCCTCTCATTTCCCATATCCTCAGGGAACCCTTAATTCTGTCACTGTCTCTGAGGGCTCATCTATCTTGACTACCATGTACTGAGTGATCTTGAATGTACAAATGAACTTATGCAAATCTAGCATGATTAATTAGGTATTTCACATAAGGGCCTTAATAGTAAGGGGTGGTAATCTTAAAGAACTAGAGGATAGGTATGTGGTTTATCAGTGCCATACCACACGCTGGATTTATCCTTCATTCTGTGAGGCTCTTCAGGCCTTAGTCCCTTAAGAGGAACTGTCCAATTGTCTTGCTGGCTTCCACTACATCCACTCCCTTTCATATCAATTTGGTTGCATGTTTTTGAACTTCTGATACCTCTTCCCATCAACACCTCATGATCACACAGACTGGTGTGCTTCTTCCATGTGGGCTTTGTTGCTTCCCTGCTAGATGGCTGCTTGGTTAACTACAAGTCTTTAAGACCTCAGATGCTATATCTTTTGATAGCCAGGCACCATCAGCTGTCTTCACCACATTTGCTCATGCACCATTTTGTCTTCAGCGATCATGCCAGGAACGTGGGTAGCATACATTGCCACATTATTAGAACAAACTGTTCTTCTACTGAGGTAAGATTTAAGCAGAAGCCCAAAGTCCATCTGCTTCCTTCTTGTATTTACATATATAAACAAATACACACATTTTCATATATATGTGGTTTTTCCCCCCTCCTATCCCATTATTATTATGTTTGCCTGTCGATCACCTGCCAGTAATTCCTCTCAGATACAATTTGATTAATCAAACATGACCAGAAAAGTTACACCCTCCTTCCGGTCCATTTCAGAACACTTACTATTCCCCTGTACCCATCACTATTGGCTTCCCACTTCCCTCCTTTCCCCTCCTCCCCTCCCATTCCCCCCAGGAACCATCAGTCCGGTTGATCACTGTCTCCATAAGACTGACTATCCAGTATTTCTTCTATAGATAAATACCCAAATGCATAAATTATAATAAAGTAAAAGATTAAAATAAAATCCAACAACATGCACATAGCCACCAGTCTAACAGGGATCATGACATAAAGCTTCATTTGCGTCTGAAAGGCAAGTTTCCTGTAAGTCCGTGTTGCTGTTCCCACAGGGCAGTTTGGAGGGGTCTAGTTCCCCACTCCCCTTTATGCCTCAGATGTTCAGTGTGCGTAACCCCCAACCAGTTCTGGTGGGGCGCCAAGTGCTGCCCCTCGAGTCAGAAGTCTACAATCGGGGTTCCTCGAGGACTTTGTGGTTGCACTCGCATCACTGGTCTGCTGCACTCCCCCGTGGATTTGTCCCCAGGTGGGCAGGTCTCTCCCGAAGCTGTAGCTTCAGGGCTGCACTCTTCAGCACTGTATCTAGGGAGAGGACAGCACATCTTGGGCTGAGGCTGGCCCTGCCCTCATCTCTGGGAATGAGCTGCTCTGAGCAGGAACATCACCCTCAAGGATTGGCACACCGGAATGAGGTCTACTCTTGCTCTCCCTTTCCTATGGAGATATAAACAATACCCTCTCTTGGGTTGGTTAGTGCCCCATTGCCTTCGTTTTTCTTCCCCCACCCCTCTGTGGGTCTTAAAAGCATATTGGGGCATTGGGGAGGAGATGCCTCTCAGCACAGGTGCTATCTGCATCTGTTGTATTTTCTATTGCATCACATGCATGTGAAAGTTGAGCATTGAATAAGGAAGAGTGAAGAAGAGTAGATGCCTTTGAATTGTGCTGCTGGAGACGACTATTGAAAGTCGCATAGACTGCTAAAAGGACATCTGTCTTGGAAGAAGTATGGCCACGTGCTCCTTAGAGGCAAGGATGAGGAGACTTGGTCATACTTTGGACATGATGTCAGGGGAGCCCAGTCCCCAGAGAAGGACATCTATGCTTCCAAAAGAGGAAGGCCCTCAACAAGAGGGATTGACACAGCGTCTGCATAAGCATGATTGCGAGGATGGACAAGACCAGGCAGTGTTTCCGTCTGTTGTGCATAAGGTCACCCTGAGTCACAACTGACTCAATGACACTGAACACCAACTACAGCAGTATTGGCTTTATTCACCAACGAATGGTTACTATCCCAGAATGTATAATTCTGCCAGCATTTCTAATGCACAGCAACCCTGATGGGCAGAGTAGGACTGCCCCAGTGGGTTTCCAAGACTGTAAAATCTTTCCAGGAGTAAAGAGCCTCATCTTTCTCCTATAGAGTGCCTGGTGGTTTCAAACTACTGACCTTGTGGTTGGAAGCCCAGTTCACAACCCAAGACACCACTAGGACTCCTTCTCCTTCCACAGCCCTGTTTAAGCAGAGCTGGCAGCCCCCTCCTCGGGATCGGGTGCCAGCGGTGGTGGGGTTTTTGACCCACGAGTCTCTTCATATCGGTGTCTGCTTGGCAGGGCTTGACACCAGTTCTCTTCAATTCTCATAAATATTCAAGAAGTTCCAAGGCTTGAAGAAGTTCAATAGTTTAGGGTTGATGTTTGGTTGCAGGTGGCTGTGTTTGTGGCAGGGACAAAAATCCAGGGGTGAATCCCTAAAGTCATTATTGAAATGGGAAACTGCTCCTCTCATAAAATGTTGAAGGAGGCGCCATGTGGAGGAAGAAGGATGAAGAAGGATTTGCTGATGGTCTCCAGAAAAGGCAGTAGGAAAAACGCAAATGGCAGCAAGCACAGGTGCCGGTAGTAGAGGGAGGGGGAGAAGCAGGAAGGAATTGCCAGGGCTCCCTCCCAGAGAGCATCAGACCCACATCTGCTCCTCAGAGAGGCAGTTTATGGCCCTCGAGGAGAACTCATTTTTGCCTTATTGTGATTGAATATCCAGAGCAATCTGTTTGCTCTCTGAGAGCTGACGAATCGAAGCTGGCTGTGGATGAAGCCATTTGAAGCAGTGGATCAAAAACAATTTTATTCTTACAAAACAAAAAACAGAACACTTACATGGCCCAGTGAAGAGGTTCAAGAGCACGCAGTGTGCTGAGGGGATGCCGGGAAAGGAACAGGCTGGTTTGTTGCCACCTGGTTGTGGAGAGGGGGTGGTGTCTCCTGTCTAGTCTGAGCTCTGGCTTTGGGCTACAGGGTAGTAGTGACATCCTCCTCTT